>NC_056733.1:21226722-21296722 GCF_019279795.1 Protopterus annectens
ACCACCAGCACCAAGCACTGCTCGGCTGCTGGGATACTGCTTCATTGTTCATATTTTAGCATAATGTCCAGATGTTTGCCTCATAGTTTCCATGTGTTATTCATAAAGTTTGTCTTTTTCTGGCAAATCATTCAGGAATGAAGTCACTAAATAATGACACACATTTGGATTTCAGACTTCAAATTCTACAGAAAATACAATTTAACACAAAAAAATGTATTATTCTAGCAACTGTTTATGTTTATAAGAGCAATAATTAAAACCTGTCCCAGATTTTTGGCTTTTGTCCTCCCATAACTTTTGGCTTTGTCTAGATGTCTTTCACTAAGAGGTTGATAAGTATGCCATATCCTGTGAATTTCTGTGTAGTCCTCTGACTACCTCTAGAATGGAGCATACCCTATACTGCTCTGCTATGCCCTAAGAATTCCACTATGACCCATAGTGGTCATCATATGATGAATGTTCATTTTTGTTCACAACAAACTGCATACCTGTCAGTCAGATGCCCAATTCACTACCTATGGTAGTACTAACTTAGGCAGTGCAGACAATGACTGTGTAGACATAATGTTATAAACAGTTTTTCTGGCTAGGGTCACTGTAGTAGCAAACTGAGCAGGGGAGAGTAGACTTTGCAATTTCCAGCTCATCCTGTGGGATGCCCAGGCTTTTTAATTTGCCTTACCCCTCCTAGGCCTTCATCATGGCCTCTTTCCAAAAGAATGAGCCTTATACACCTCCACCAGGAGGCACCTACCATGCATTCTGACAATGTAGCTAAACCATCTCAGATGACACCACTCAACGCAGAGCAGCAGTGACTGTGATACTCTGTCTCCCAGATTGTAAAGCTCCTCGTTTTATTATGGGGAGCAAGATTTGTATCCTGCAAAAGACCCTCACTTCTGTTGCTGGTTCTCTTGCACATTTGTTAACTACCCCAAATGCATGACCACAGATAATGACAGGGATACTGGAGAACCAGAAGGTGATTTTTAATGTTTCAGTCACAGAGGCTATTTCAAGTCATTTTCTGGCTAAAACAGGCTAGCCAAAAGAATGGAGAGTCACACTTTCATGTGACTATAAACAGTCTGCATGGCGTTATTCAATTTTTCAACTGTTTTCCTATTACTACCAAGGTGGTTAACCACTGGATTACAAAGGATATGCTAACATGCCATAGAATGTACCCAAAGTTCATTTAAGGCTGAAATACTTTCACTGCCATCTATGTTTCTTGTACGCCAAACGTCTCATTTACCATTACATGAAAGTGGGGAAATTTTTGATTATTTCTATATCAAAACTCAGAAATCAAAACAAGAAATAAAACAAATACTTCTAATCTACCTCTCCCTCCTTCTCCCCCATGAGATTCTGGAATGATTGGTTGGTCTTCACCTTAAAAGTCATGTTGCAACAAAGGCTCACTGTGTGAGCACCTAAGTGATTTCAGGACAGGACAAAGTACTGCTATAGAGCTACGTTTCTGTCCAAACGCCATTTTCAGAAGCAAGTTGCAGGACAGTTGACTTGGGTGATTTGTGGAGATATGGCCAAAAGCTTTTGACTCTCTTTCTGATCACATGCCTCAGACTGATGCTCCAATTGTCAAGTGGAACTGTCTTGCACATTTCAAGTAGAAAAGTCAAATTCCAATCAGTTTTTATAAGGAGTGATATTCTTCAGGTATATGAGCTGGTACAACTACTGGTTACTCTTTTAACAAATACGAGTAACTTTATGTCTCGCCAGTATTAATACTCTGCTAATAAGCAGGTAACCTGATAATACTGGCTGACAAATTACTCACAATTATATTATTAGTCATCTGTGTCGAAAAATCTTGCAAACATTTTCAAATTCTTCACTCTGTTAGCTATATGACCATTTATATCAATAAAAAACACAAGCAATGTTGTTTAGTAACCCAAACGTTCATCTCCATACAGCTGGGCAGTGTTCACATCTTTAGTGGTGTTACTGTACCATTCAGTCTTGACAAGTGCCTGTGAGTATGGCTAGATCTTTAGCAGTTTTTTTTGACTCACCTAAAGTTCTTAAAAATAGAAGGGCTGCTATGTTTGTACATGCTAGAAGCTATGCAACTTTCTTACTAGTTAGTTAAAATCACCATAGGTAAAATTAGGTTTTTGCTAGTCAAAAAGCTGAAGGAGCTGTTTTGTGAATCCTGTAAGGGCATTGTATCACCCCTGTATTCTAGTATCAATAATCACAATGCCAGAATAAGTTTTCAGACCTGTCCTGTTACTTTTATGCCACTGTCCATGACTAGCTGGATACTAAAATTTAAAGATCAGAGCCAAAGCCTTTTGTAAAATTGTTTTACAACAAAAACATGTTTGCATGCATCTGCATACATGCAAATGCTCTACTGTCCGAACACAAAGCTATTTGACTTACATTACACTCAAAACTCACTCTTTGAACTTGTGCCAAATGCAGAAATTGTATATAAACGTCATACTCTGCAATAAATATACCATGCAAGCAGGTAACATTTACATCACTGATGAGGTAAGCACTAACTAATGATAACTAACTATAACTAATGCTTACTCAGTGATGTACAAATGTACCACTTCACATTACAATTAAAGCAGGGCATTGGCAGATGTTTATATAAAACTTCTACATTCAGTGGGAGATATTTAAAAATTAAATTTTATAGTAATAGTTGTGAAAATGAAAAACGTTTGCATACTAAATGCGACCACTCTTGTTTAAAAATAAAGTTTAAAAAGACATTGTCAATGATCTTTAAATGCTTTCACATGGTCTTGCATGCATCTGTCTCTATCATACCACTGCAGGGTCCTCAGCCCTCACTAGAATGCAGTAGCAGTAAAGCTTTCTCCATCTCGGGCCCTAAATGTTGGAATTCTGTTTCTATTAGCGTCAGAGCCTCTATTCACCTTGATAGCGTTAATACTAGGCTCAAAACCCTCCTACAAATAGCAGTAGCAATATGTGTTGCTGCTTATCTGTGACTCACTGTAAATTTCCTCACCCGTTGCCTCAGATATGAAGATACCATTGCTTGTTATTTACTCAATTTATACTGCCTCTTTGACATCTGGGACCATGATAGATAGACACCGTGCTATCCTTAATTGTAAACATTTCATCTTTTTATTAGTCATTCCTCTGTCTTAGTGCATTTAACAATAGTTGTGTACTCTGCTTGCTTTTGTTACAGTTTAAAAATATACCTTTTTGTAATGGACTGTGGATTATATTGGGCCCTTTTGTACAAGTCAACCTACCTTTATTTATTTAAATTTTGTTAACTAGGTTATCCTCACTTCAGAGAGCTAGTTTCATGGAGGACCTAAGAAGTAAATCTCCAAAAGTTTCCTTATAGCACTGACAAGTAAATCACTAAGGAATGCATAATACAATACAATAACTTTAGGACAGCAAATTACCTTTCACAATATCGGTACATATTTCAAACAATGACAAGTAAACTACTCAGACAGACAAAATGCAATACATCCAGGACATTATAATTAGCAAGTTAGTATACACTCTACAGAATATTAATAAGAGGTCCTTCAAAGAAAATATGTGCTGTTAACAACATTAACAGCTCAGTTGTTCAAAGGCATTATGGTAAATTAAAGCACTTTTTGAAAGAGAACATAACATCTATAGTTATCAAAGTAAGGAGATTGATTTGTTCACTTTATCTGCTTCATAAATCAACAATATAATGGCATGAAACGTAGCAATAATTTCTCAAGGCTTTGCAAGTAGAGAAATGAATGGTGAAAGTTGTTGCATGGAAGTTAAAAGAACAATGTGAATGTAGAGAAGAAAACTTTACTATTGCACAAGTCTGACAGAGCATTGTGAAGTAGTTACTGCTGGTACAAGTCTGAGAGAGCGTTGCTTATGAAGTAGTTACTGGTGGTACACGTCTGACAGAGCGTTGCTTATGAAGTAGTTACTGTTGGTACAAGTCTGACAGAGCGTTGTGAAGTAGTTACTGCTGGTACAAGTCTGACAGGGCGTTGTGAAGTAGCTACTGCTGGTACAAGTCTGACAGAGCATTGCTTATGAATTAGTTACTGGTGGTACAAGTCTGACAGAGCATTGCTTATGAAGTAGTTACTGGTTTTACAAGTCTGATAGAGCATTGCTTATGAAGTAGTTACTGGTGGTCTTCTTGAACTGTAACTGACTAGTTATTTGTTGAATGCAATGAAGGAAAGTCTCCCACAGAAAAACCCATCCTGAGCTAGTTTTAGGAATATTTAGGCGTGACCTATACTGTATGATGAGTTAAAGATACTTAAAAGAGACATGTCAGATGACTTGTCTTAGCTAGTTTGAGGAATATTTAGTAGAGATGTTTGATCACATCCCTGAATCACAGTTTTAGGCATATTTAGGCGAAGCATACCTGATGACATTGCTGGGATAACATTAGGGATGTTTAGGAGAGATGTGTACGATGACAACCCTGAGCTAGTTTTAGGGATACTTAGGAAAGAAAGGTCTGACACCCCAGAGCTCATCTCAGGGACCTGTGTATGATAACATACCTTGAACTAGTTTTAGAAATATTTAGAAGATGTGTGGCTAACACCCCTGTTCTAGTTTTAAGAATGTTTACTAGAGGCATGTCTGAGGATACTCTTGGGCTAGTTTTAGGGATACTTAGAATAGATGTGTATTATAACTCCCCTGTGCTAGTTTTCAGGATATTTAGGAGAAACGTGTGATGGCCATTAATACTTGCATCACTATAGTAGATGAGTTAGTTTTGGGCACAGCATTTTATGGAGAAGTTTGTGGATAAAAAGAAGCTGATGTGTTGAACTACTTTATTTTTCACAGCCATTCAGGATATTTTTTGTTCCAGAAAGTAGGTTACTAGAAACAGGAATGCAGTTGTTTCTAATGTCTGATTCACTTTATCATTTAGCTTACTTAGGGCCACAACTAGGATGTCTGACATTGTATACAAACTTCTAGAATGTAGCTCACACCTCCATAGATATTGCATGTTTCTAGGTAGCATACATTTCAGTACTGAAAAAGAAAACTTAAATAACAGACTTAAGAAAAACATAATTTAGCTAGTCTGGAAACTTGATAAAAACAAAATCTATGACTTAATAACACAACACATGATACATTTGCCAGAGGTTACTTCTCTGATTTAAATGGCAGCAGTTCTCATTGAAAACACAAATAAATTAATCGAAAAGTGTACTTTGTGCTAGATACGACATATTAGTTGACTGTACTCTTCAGGTCAGCCAGCACTCTGATGTGTATATAGTCCCTTTCATAACAGAAATAGCACTGCTCACATCAGTACATGCAGCATTACAGGGGGGAGTGTCTTTTGATCTTTAGAACCCTCCCTCCATCAGTTTCTGATTAATGTCTAAGGCTGGTGTGATTATATATTCAGTGCCATACCTAAGATACCATCTTAGTATGCCAAAAACATGGAATTATGCTGCTACTTAGTGGAGCTGGGATTTTACCAACTTAGCAAACCTATGAACACTGAAAAGCATCACCATAACTTCCTTTTCCTTTCATAACAGCACACTGCGTGCAATGTGCCCTGAGACTTCTAAGAAGCTGCCATTCAAATCTGAATCATATGCTTAATGTCCTGGGGTACATGTACCTGTATATGATGTCATGTAATTTTGTGTGTGTGGAAAACAGCAAGGGACCAATGATTAACCTCTTCTTCTGTTCAGCCTTCACAATGGATAGAGGGTAAATTAAGGGAAAAAAATATATGTGGATAGGTAGCCAGACAGAGAGTATAAGATATTACAGAACATTTCAGGCTAGAACTAGGCAACAGACAACCAGGTTCAGGCCTAGAAAAACTAACACATTGATGTTATAACGTTGGTGAACTGTCTCTTGTATTTATTTTACTGATTGTGAAATATTACGCTAAGCTAATTGTTAATTTTTTATGAAACAACAACAGCACTAAAACAAAGGTGGCAGAGTGATATAGTGTTGATGTTGGCCTTCATTAAAATAACTGATGCTTTGGTTCAGCTCCTGGCTGGGGAGCCTTATGTAATGAGTCTTCATGCACTCCCCTCATCCATGTGGGTTTTCAGTGGGGTTTGCACATAAATCTGCCTGGATGCCTTACATTGAATAGTGCTGGGACTTCCAAGTTGCATCATTACTGGATTCATCAGATTTGGGAGAGAAAAAGATGGAGAGAGAGACTGAGAGAGAAACAGTTTGTAGCAAAGATAGACAAAATGATAATGGAGTTAAATAGATAGAAAAATAATTATAGACTGATAAAAGGAGGAGGCAGAAGAGTGATAGAAGAGAAGATCAGGATAGCTGTAGGAGCAAAGAGATAAAGCAATGGGAAAGGAGTTGTGGCTTCAGACAGATCATGCACATATCATTTAGATTAGGAGAGGAGAGAGTGCAGTAGAGAATTTTACTAAAATATAACATTTTCCACACAGACACAGGGCAGTACTTCTGGAAATGCCAGTAGCTGGGAAAACACTCTCTGAATAAAATGATGGACTGCTGCAACCTTTGATCCTCCTGCATGTAGTTTTGGAGTTTAAGTCTCACACTATAATGTATCACATCATGTATTTGCATAGAAGAATTAATAGTACTTTCATTTATAACGGTGGATTGATCACAGAGGTTTGGACAAATAATATCACTGGATTACTGTTGCTAGTAATGGACAATTAGGTAAGTGCAATCATTTGTGCATCATCCAATAGCAAAAAAAAAAAATGGAACAGTGGTGATTCTGTAGCCAAATCATCTACTCTCGAAACCTATGACAGTTATATCCAATGGACAGGCAGGTTGCCAATGTATATAGCTAAACCCAAAAGTATGTATGAAATAAGCTTTTTTTTAATGTAATGTAAACAAGGTGACTGGTCATAAAGTAATGCCTGCCTATTATCTCTTGTTTAAAATAGCCCAGCCTAAACCTAGCAGAAAAAGTTAACTTACAAGTGTTTAACAGGAAGCAACGTATTCAACTCTACTCAAGTTTTATTACAGTTGTAATGTAAGCAATCATTTATAAACTATGTTGAACTGTAATGCTATGTTAACCAGTGTGTTATCTATCAAATGTTTATCTGTGCAGATATGTCCATGTTGACCATCAGTGGTGATCACATTAATGTATCAAATGTTTATCTCTGCAGATATGTTCATGTTGCCCATCAGTGGTGAGCACATTAATGGAAGTTTTACTTAAACAGATCTTCTTGCGTTCATACTTAATGTCATTTATTTTGTGTACTTATATAACTATAACATTTCATGCTTGGCAAAGACTCCTTGCACTAACATACTCCTGCCCTGTGCTTGATCTGCAGTTGTGCTCAAGGCTTGCACATAAGTGATGTATAAGCAGTTTAAAGTAAAATCTGTTCACCAGAGCTTAACTCTTTTATAACGGGACCCAGAGTGGTTGTTAACTCTGTGATATGCTTCTCTGTGTATGTTGCTTACAGCATGGTTTAATTCTCTCTCTCTCGTCTGTCCCTACATCTAAAATCAAACAACTCCTCCTCACCCTAAAACCTACTACTCTTGCAGCAGACAGAATACCTACAAAATTCTTAAAAATCGCAGCTGACTCCCTATCCTACCCAGTTTCAATCCTAATAAACAGGTCCATTCAAGAATCCTATGTACCTAAACTATGGAAAATATCTCACATTATACCTCTGCATAAAGGTGGAAAATCTTATGACTTTTCCAACTATCAGCCTATAGCTATACTATTCCCCTTATCCAAGCTCTTAGAGAAATGCATACATTTCCAAACCATGCAATACTTAAAAACAATCTTCTCTCCTCCACCCAACACGGATTCTGGCCTCACCATAGTAGAACTTCTGCCCTTCTCTCCTTTACCAATCAAGTTAATTATCATAGAAACAACAATAACTATGTATCTGCTATCTTTTTGGACCTGTCAAAGGCATTTGACATGGTCTCGCATCCTAAACTATTGGATGCTCTCCACTCACTATCCTTTACTTCTCCTGCTATATCCTGGTTCAAAAGTTACTTATCACACAGAAAACAATCTTTGCAATGGCTAAATCAACTATTCCCCCCTCTCCCTAACTCCGTAGGGGTACCACAAGGCTCAATATTAGGCCCACTTCTCTTCTCTATTTTTACAAACAATTTATACACTGCCTCCAAACAAGCCTCACTAATACAGTACGCAGATGACTCTACACTCATCTGTCAACACCTTGCAAGAGCAAGCCCAAGAATCATTCTGTGCCATTGAAATTTGGATCACAGACATCCAACTTATCCTAAACCCCAACAAAACAAAACTTCTCTTGTTTACCCCTAACAAAACTAAAACTACACCCGCTGATTTCTCTATCTTATCTAAAAATGGAACTATCATTTCCCCATCCACCCACACAAAGCTCCTAGGGATAGAAATAGACAATAACCTATCCTTTGATCTTCACATAGCTCAAACTATCCAGAAAGTTCATAAAAAAATGGGAACCCTTTATAGACACAAAAACTTCCTCACAGACAAAGCAAGACTAACTCTAGCTCAAACTCACCTCTTATCAACACTTACCTATGCTGCTCCAATCCTGACACATATTAAAAAATCACACCTGGTCAGGCTAGAGTTATGCTATAATAAAATAGCCAAATTTACCAACAACTCCCCTTTCAGAACACATCACTGCCAAGCACTAAAACAATTACAATGGCTAGAATTCCCACACCTACTATCTTACCTACAGCTCACTTATGCCTTCAACATCATAAACTACCCAGAGAAAACTCCGTCCCTAAAACAGCTACTAACCTACTCTTCCAGTCGTCCTCTCCGCTCATCAAACAATCCTCTCCTCAGTATCATATCTGCAAACAACACTGCAGGCAAAGTCCTTCTCTCCCACATCATAGCTAAAAAATGGAGCAACCTCCCCACTAATATATCCTCTACAACAACAAACTCTAACTTTAAAAGACTATTAAAACCACATCTCAGGAAAAGCTGGATCTGTCCATGTATCACTTGAAAACTACTATATGTTCTCTGCTCCTCCACAATACTCTAACTATTAAATACACTTGTTCTTACACACTTACATATACTCACTTCCAATTAAGCCACTCTGGGTTGCTATCTCTTTCAGTGTACACTCACTAGCAAATGTAAACAGTCATTTAAAATAGCAAACGTAGTCACTACCATTCTATTTTGTAAACTTTTGTCTACAGATATTGTAAGATATTGTTATATCATGTAAAGCCTATTTGAATTACTGTGATCGATTCTTGTACATGTCTAGCTGTAAATATTATATTTGTGTTTCCCACCGTTTGTATTTTTTGTACTTATTCACTTTGTATTGACTTGTTTTTCTTCTTGTCAATCATGGAGCTTTTTTCCCCGGGCATCCACTGAAAATGGACCTGGTCCAGTTGGATTATTCCCGGTTAACAAATGTAAAATAAAATAAAAATAAAATAAATAAATAAGCATTAGTTCTCATAACACGTGAAGTTAACTAGATTTCCCAAGTTAGTGTCAATTGTATATTTAACAAACTGGACCAAGTACACAGACCATTAATTCCTCTAGGGTTCCAGTCGTCACTGTTCTGCTCTAGCATTATTTTCTAAAGCTGCAGACTGAGCAATAACAACTTGTTTTCAATTCTGAGTCTGGTAATTCTGAAGCATATTTCTGAACTGGGGAAATAGCCAATTCTGCTTCACTTGTAACAGTGGAAATCTTGTTTTCCAACAGATTAAACCTGGTGTCAAGAGATTCAGCTTCTTTTTCGCCAAGGTTTTTGCTTTCATTTATCAATGTTGCATTTGTCAGCCCTCCATTTCATACAGCCTTGTGGCCTGAGTTGATTCCAGCTGTATGGTTTGCAGGGTCTCTAAGCATTTCACTGTAGCTTCACAATTATTTAGACTGAATTTAGAATCAGGCCGTCTAACACTTCACACTGCAGATCAGCTGTTTTTTGTCTGACCAATCTGCAGTGTTATTTTATTAAAAAATGGCACCAGCGTAGAAATGTACTTAGTAGAATCATTTTTTTTTCTGAAAACAGGAGTGATTATCTTCATCTGAAACGTTAAGGAGGGCTTTCTCTATGTCATGCCTGTACCCCAAGCACAACTCGTATCTGCCATCACATGTTTTCTAGTGGCATTTTCCTGACAAATAATTATACTTTCATCTGCCAGGCAAGTCCTGCACATTAGAACACATAGGTAATACAATTAATTTTATTTATTAGAGCAATTGAGCTGTAGTTCCTGTCATATAGGGTTTGAATCTCTCAACCCTCATTTGCCTACTGTGTGACCTTGATCAAATCACTTAACAAAATATTGCTCTTAAGTTGCACCTAAAAAAACAGCTGTGTGTTTAGCAGGCCTATGCAGTTAATAAATGGGTATTTTGTTTTAATTTACAGCAGAGACAGTTTCAAGTTATGGATACCATGAGTTTGTCAACAAGAGCTAATAAGATATTGATGCAAAAAACATTGCTGTAACAATCACTTATACAAAAGCGGGGAGGAAACAATACATCATTTTACCCCATTGGCTAAAGAAAGCATATTCTTTAGTGTCAGATTGAGAAAAAATATTAGTGCTCAGGTCTGGATGCTTCATTATAAGACAAAGATGAGTAAGTAAGAGAGTGTGTGTGTGTGTGTGTGTGTGTGTGTGTGTGTGTGTGTGTGTGTGTGTGTGTATATATATATATATATATATATATATATATATATATATATATATATACATACATACATATATGGCTTCACTTTATAATCTCGAAATACTGAAATATTGAATTTCAGTATCTTGAGATTATAAAGCCGAACTTCAGAAATAGCGAAACCCCATAACCGCAAATCCAGAAATGTCGAATTCACAGTTGTGGTGGTGCGCTACATGACGTGGGATGTACTGTGTGCCTGATTTACAGTTTGGTGTGTGGATATGGTTGGAGATTAAGGTAAGTGAATACTTTTTTAAGGGTTTTGGGTAGGGATATGAGTGTATGTGAGTGTGTTCTTAAGTTTTAGGTGTGGGTTAGGGAAGGTAGGTAAGAGTATGAGTATATAAGTGTAGAAAGTGCTGGTGTTTGTACATTTGTGATGTGTGTGTGCGAGGGGACTGTAGAATGTGTAGTGGTGTCTTTTTCTGCTTGGTGCGACCTCAGAATTAGTATATATAAGTAGTGGCAGTGTGGGGGAGGTGCAACCCCCCACATGGGGGGGTTGCAGGGGGGGCTTGCCCCCTGCTTTTATGTAGGGTAGGTTTGTTTATTTGTATTGTTGTGTTTGTGTGTGTTTTGTTTGTTTGTTGTAGTGTAGGGAGGACGGTGTATGTGTTGTGTTGTGTATGGTGTGTTTACGTTTGCTATTTTGAATTTCGCACTTTTGGGGTTTTGGTGTTTTGTTTTTTCGGCTTTATAGTCTCGAGATACTGAAATTTGATATTTCAATATTTTGAGATTATAAAGTGAACTTACATATATATATATATATATATATTTATATATATATATATATATATATATATATATATATATATCTATATATATATACATACATACATATATATACACACATATATATATATATATATATATATATATATATATATATATATATATATGTATATATATATATATATATATATATATATATATATATATACAGTGGATATAAAAAGTTTACAGACCCCTGTTAAAATGCTAGATTTTTGTGATATAAAAAAATTAGACCACAATAAATCATTTCAAAACTTTCCCCACCTTTAATGTGACCTATGACCTGTGCAATTCAATTGAAAAACAAACAAATCTGTTAGGGGAGAAAGTATAAAAAATAAAAAAGTACAATAAGTTGGTTGCATAAGTGTGCACACCCTTAAACTAATACTTTGTTGAAGCACCTTTTGATTTAATTATAGAATTCAGTCTTCTTGGGTAGAAGTCTATCAGCATGGCACATCTTGACTTGCCAATATTTTCCCACTCTTACTCGCAAATGTGCTCCAAATCTGTGTCAGATTATGAGGGCATCTATTGTGCACAGCCCTCTCCAGGTCACCCCACAGATTTTCTATTGGATTTAGGTCTGGGCTCTGGCTGGGCCATTCCAAAACTTAAATTTTCTTCTGGTGAAGCCATTCTTTTGTTGATTTGGATCTGTGCTTGGGATCATTGTCATGTTGAAAGGTGAAATTCCTCTTCGTCTTCATCTTTCTAGCAGAAGCCTGAAGGTTTTGGGCCAAAAGTGACTAGAATTTGGTGATGTTCATAATTCCCTCCACCTTGACTAAAGCCCTAGTTCTAGCTGAAGAAAAGCTACCCCAAAGCATGATACTGCCACCACCATGCTTCACCATAGGGATGGTGTTCTTTTGGTGATGCAAAGTGTTGTTTTTGCGCCAAATGTACCTTTTGGAATTGTGACCAAAAAGTTCATCCTTGGTCTCATCAGACCATAACACATTTTCCCACATGCTTTTGGGAGATTTGATGTCTTGTTTTGCAAATTTTAGCTGGGCCTGGATGTTTTTCTGTGTAAGAAAAGGCTTCCATCTTGCAACCCTACCCTATAGTCCAGACATATGGAGAATATGAGAGATTGTTGTCACGTGTAGTACACAACCAGTACTTGCCAGAAATTCCTGCAGCTCCTTCAATGTTGCTGTAGGTCTCTTGGCAGCCTCCTTGACCAGCTTTCATCTTGTCTTTTCATCAATGTTGGAGAGATGTCCAGTTCTTTGCAGCATCACTGTTGTCCCATATCTTCTCCACTTTTTGTATCCTTCTCCTGACTGATACCTTTCAACAATAAGATCCCTTTGATGCTTTGTAAGCTCTCTGTGAACCATGGCTTTTGTTGTAGCAGGCAAGTGAGTAAAAGTCAGGAAAATCCTACTATGACAGCTGAACTTTATTTGGGGTTAATCAGAGTCTCTTTAATTGAAGGGAGGTGTATACCCAAGAAGACTGAATGCTGTAATTAAATCAAAAGCTGCTTCAAAAAAGTAATAGTTTAAGGGTGTGCACTCTTATGCAACCAGCTTATTGTACATTTTTTATATTTTATATTTTTTCCCCTAACAGATTTGTTTGTTTTTCAATTGAATTGTACAGGTTATAGTAACATTAAAGGTGGGAAAAGTTTTGAAATGATTTATTGCGGTCTCATTTTTTTATATCACAAAAACCTGGCATTTTAACAGGGATGTGTTTTAAACTGTTTATATCCACTGTGTGTGTGTGTGTGTGTGTGTGTGTTTATATATATGTATATGTATATATATATATATATATATATATATATATATACATATATATATATATATATATATATATATATATATATATATATATACAGATATATATATATATATATATATATATATATATATATATACATATGTATAGGTTTACCTTCATAATGTTGATTCCGCTTCACTGTTACATCACACTGTTGAACCTATTTCATGAAATCTATAATATCAAATGGTCAGAATGATAAAAAAGAATTTGACCGTTGACATTTCTGATCAAAAGGGTGAAATTTATGGTTCGGAATATCGGTGTTAGACTTTTTCAGCATTCAGAGTTCGGACATTGTATAAGTAGATTCAATGATGTCTCATTTAACATTTTCTAGGTACACCTATATATATATATATATATATATATATATATATATATATATATATATATATATAGATATATAGATATATATACACACATATACATATGTGTGTGTGTGTGTGATTATAAGTGACTAGATCACCGACCCACTACATTGGCAGACACTGCATTTACCACAAAGAGCCAAAACCCAATAAATCAAAATGTTGGGAAGCATGTGCTGAGCATGAACCTCAGTGCATGCAAAACTATATGAAAAAAAACATCATTTTTGTACAGGAGGACAAGCCCCACTGCACTCCCCATGTGATGGGCTTCATTCTCCACACCTCCTGATAATTATATATACCAGCTCTGAAACTGCAAAACAGTGAAGGATGGGCAAAATCCCTTTCCTCACTGTAAAACAATCTGCAAGCAAAGCAGTTGGCATCCTGTGATCAACTGAAACTTCCAAGGTTGCACAAACTTACAAACTGAAACATGAAGAAAAAACTTCTGGAAACAAACTGTAGCCAACAAGAACTAATTTATTCACGAAAAACAATAAAATGAAGCGCTTTTCGTTTGGTCAGTGATACAAACTTCCTTAGACATACATTAATTTGATTTCTTGTGCTATTTAACTTAAAAAACAGTCATGTGATACCAATGATTTAAATAATTCATTGATTAATTTGTTCTTACAGAACTATGTGGGTGAAACCATCAAATGTGTCTTTTCTGTTCCCATAAAAACAGCCACTAAAAAAACTATCATGAAATATACTACCATAAAATATCTATAACCTATAACTACAATTATACGCAAACATTAATTCAGTTTATCTGGTTACATTTTTTAGTTTAAGAAAGCATGTAATGGAACAACTCTCATTTTAACTAGGGTACATACAAGCATTAGTCTGTAGGATCCATAGTAGTTCTAGTTTTTCCAGCAAAATATTAATAGGACCCCCTCCCACTTCTGTATTTACTTGGTCTATTACCTTGAATTTAAAAGTATGTGTTGGGTATTCATTGATATGCCTTGCTAATACATTTTCCAGTTTGTTTTTATTTATACAGTACAGGTGTTCATATATATGTTCTTTTAGTCTCTGTTCGTTTTTTCCGATGTAAAAGGTGGGGCAGGACTGATACTGAGCTAGGTATACCACTAATTTAGAATTACAATTATATTTCTTCTTAAAGTGGTGTGTGTTGTGTTGAATGTGCCATTTACTACCTGTCACTATATACTTACAGTAGTTACACATTTCACATTTAAACATCCCTATATTCTGTGTCAAACACACTAATGGACTTTCTATGTAGATTTTTAAATTAGGTCCCCTCCTGAAAATAATGGTTGGGTATTCACCTATTTTCTTTATGATTTCTCTCTCTGAGCTCATTAACAACCATTTTTTCTGACAATTCTATTGATTTCTCTTGCTTGTAAACTGTAGGTGGTAATAAAACTAAAATTGTAATTAATCACTGTGTTAGTTCTCACCATTACTATTCAAAACATTAGCGTTAGATGTTTCTAATACTGTTAAAGATGTAAACATCTCTTCTATTTGTTTTTCTTTTTTTATATATTTCTTGAGTATCAAATCTACTACCTTTGCGCTTGCATATGTGATAGACTGTCTTGTGTCTACTAATACACACATCGGGGGATTATCTATACTCTTATGTAATTTAGGTAACCCAAATACTTTAGGTATTCTTGGGTATAATGTAGTCATGTAGTTAAATGTCTGAATGTCTACTGTGGGCTGAATGAACATGTCGTTAAAGTGAGAATTCACTAATCTGTAAGCTGCATTCAGTTCAATATCACTTATTTTTACATATGTAGGCTCAATTAATTATGCTTTCATCTTATTGTTATAGTTATCAATATCCATGACCACAAGCCCTCCCCGCTTATCTGGTTTCATTACTCTGATGGGAAGGTGTCTGTAGTCATTCAACATCTTCAATTAATTTCTGTCCACATTCTTAACTTTTTTTACACTGTTGTTGTTTAACATACGTATGTCCAGTTCATAAACTTTTTCAAACAACATTAAGAGTAGGGTGGTTAGGTGGATTATACAAACTATTAATTCTTAAGTTTGTAACCGCATTTTGTGAATTCCCTAATAACATTGTCAAGTTCAGTTTCTTAATAAAACATTTCAAATCTAGTAAGGTATTTGCTACATCCATATAATGTGCAGGCACAAAGGACAAGCCTTTAGACATTAACTCAATCCATTCTTTATCAATTCTTATGTCTGTGTAATTATATACTTTAAAGTCAGCATCACTATTCAGTAAAATATGACATTGTGTACTGTTTAAACATTGTCCATTTTCATTATTTAGCAAATTATCCAACAATACATTCCCTGTGTTTGCTTGTCCTTGTTCGTCAAACTGTATTAACTGTTGGTTTTCCTCAGTTAATAATGTTATTTCCTTGGCGGCCATCGCCTCTTCTGTTTGGCTTTGCCCCTGGTGTTGTAAGCATGCTCATTGTTTGTTCTCCCTGAGATGTGGTTTTGGTTCCTTTGGGCTTAAAATTTTTGATACGAGGATTTCACTTTTTTAATGTAGATAAATTATCAGATGAAATAACGGAGTTGGACAATACCATAAAGGCCTACCCTGATTTTGGCCGTTATCATTATGATTATAAAAGAATCTTTACCAGTATTGAACAGCAACTTAAAAAGCTAAGTGAAACTAAAATTAAAAAACTAAAACGAGATCAAACTGATTACTTTAACAAAACTGCATATCCATATCCACTGAGTTCGGAGATTTGGAATAGGAACAGATTTGCGAACACCCCTTTAGACCAAATGGATAATAGTTTAACCCAAGAGGTGACATCATCAGCTACCCCATCAATGAGCAGAGACAGAAGGAATTAACACAGCATCATGCAATCCAATAACAATGTTTTAAAAAGTACAGTCCCCAATAACAATAACTTTAAAAGCTCATATGCACAAAAAGGGAAATCCTCGTATTAAAAATTTCAAGCCAAAAGGAACCAAAATCACAATCTGGGGAGAACAAACAATGAGCATGCTTACAACACCAGGGGCAAAGCCAAACAGAAGAGGTGATGGCCACCAAGGAAATAACATTATTAACTGAGGAAAACCAACAGTTAATACAGTTTGACCAACAAGGACAAGTGAACACAGAGAAGGTATTGTTGGATAATTTGCTAAATAATGAAAATGGACAATGTTTAAACAGTACAGAATGTCATATTTTACTGAATAGTGATGCTGACTTTAAAATATATAATTACGCAGACATAAGAATTGATAAAGAATGAATTGAGTTAATGTCTAAAGGCTTGTCCTTTGTACCTGCACGTTGTATGGATGTAGCAAATACCTTACTAGATTTGAAATGTTTTATTAGGAAACTGAACTTGACAATGTTATTAGGGAATTCACAAAATACGGTTGCAAACTTAAAAATTCCTAGTTTGTATAATCCACCTAACCACCCTACTCTAATGTTGTTTGAATAAGTTTGTGAACTGGACATACATATGTTAAACAACAACAGTGTGAAAAAAGTTAAGAATGTGGACAGAAATTAATTGAAGATGTTGAATGACTACAGACATTATTAATTGAGCCTACATATGTAAAAATAAGTGCTATTGAACTGAATGCAGCTTACAGATTAGTGAATTTTCACTTTAATGACATGTTCATTCAGTCCACAGTAGACATTCACACATTTAACTACATGACTACATTATACCCAAGAATACATAGAGTATTTGAGTTACCTAAACTACATAAGAGTATAGATAATCCCCTGATGCATGTATTAGTAGACACAAGACAGTCTATCACATATGCAAGCACAAAGGTAGTAGATTTGATACTCAAGAAATATATAAGAAAAGAAAAACAAATATGTCGTAATTCCTGGACATTTTTAAAGGACCTAAATAACTTAGAATTTAATAAAAATTACAACTTTCTCTCTATTGACATTAGAGATTTATACATCTCAATACCCCACTTAGAAGGAATTGAATGAGTGCCAGTACATATGAAGAAATTGGGGGGTAACAGAGAGGAAATAAAACTCATTGAAGAACTTTTGGACATTATTTTGTCGTACAGTTTTGTATCATTTGATAATGAAATCTACCATCAGAAAATCAGGGTAGCAATGGCTTCACCTTGTGGTGCAAGTTTTGTGAACATAGTACCAGCACACTGGGAAAATTAATACATTTTCAACAACATTAACATCAGATCCCAAATACACTACTACACCCGATTTTTGGATGACATTTTTATTATTTTGAAAGGAGATTGTAAAGATGCAGACAAGTTAACAAAATATCTAAATGACACAACAGATTTTTTATTCTTTACTAGTAATTTTAATACAGAAACTATAACATATCTGGATGTAGACTTGACTAAGGATAGAAGTCTGTTAGGTTATAGAGCAAGGATTTACAGAAAATCAACATACTCAAATACCTTCTTGCACTTTACCAGTTCTCACCTGTACCAACAGAAAACAATCAGTTATCAAGGGACAACTGGCAAGAGCTGCAGGAATGATAACCTTAGGAAATAATTTTGAGTTTGGGTACATAAACTTGAAATCTATGTTCTTAAAAAGAGGTTATCCAAATGGCCTACTAACAGATTTGATTAAGGAAGTTCAAAATAAAAGGAACTTAGATATATATACCAACCAATTTTAAAGAAAGAAATAACCAGTAGATCATCCGAAGAGATGTTTGCATCTTTAACAGTATTAGAAACATCTAACGCTAATGTTTTGAATAGTAATGGTGAGAACTAACACAGTGGTTAGTTACAATTTTCGTTTTATTACCACCTACAGTTTACAAGCAAGAGAAATCAATAGAATTGTACAGAAAAAATGGTTGTTAATGAGCTCAGAGAGAGAAATCATAAAGAAAATAGGTGAACACCCAACCATTATTTTCAGGAGGGGACCTAATTTAAAAAAACTACATAGAAAGTCCATTAGTGTGTTTGACACAGAATATAGGGATGTTTAAATGCGAAATGTGTAACTACTGTAAGTATATAGAGACAGGTAGTAAATGGCACATTCAATACAACACATACCACTTAAAGAAGAAATATAATTGTAATGCTAAATTAGTGGTATACCTAGCTCAGTGTCAGTCCTGCCCCACCTTTTACATTGGAAAAAACGAACAAAGACAAAAAGAACGTATATATGAACACCTGTACTGTATAAATAAAAACAAACTGGAAAATGCATTAGCAAGGCATATTAATGAATACCCAACACATACTTTTAAATTTAAGGTAATAGACCAAGTAAATACAGAAGGGAGAGGGGGTCCTATTAATATTTTGCTAGAAAAACTAGAACTACTATGAATCCTACGGACTAATGCTTGTATGTACCCTGGTTCAAATTAGAGTTGTACCATTACATGCTTTCTTAAACTAAAAAATTTAACCAGATAAACTGAATACATTTTTTACGTATAATTGTAGCTATAGGTTATAGGTATTTTATGATGGTATATTTTCATGATAGTTGTTTAGTGGCTGTTTTTATGGGAGCAAAAAAGACACATTTGATGGTTTCACCCACATAATTCTGTAAGAACAAATTAATCAATGAATTATTTGAATCAATGGTATCACATGACTGTTTTTTTAAGTTAAATAGCACAAGAAATCAAATGAATGTATGTCTGATGAAGTTTGTATCACTGACCAAATAAAAAGCACTTCATTTTATTGTTTTTAGTGAATAAATTAGTTCTTGTTGGCTACAGTTCGTTTCCAGAAGCTTTTTCTTTATATTTCATCCTGTGATAAACTGACATAATAACGTTTGATCCAACGAGCATAATCAAACAGACGGAACACACACACACACACACACACACACACACACACACACACACACACACACACACACACACACACACACACACACTCAGATAGCTAGAGAGACAGATACTGATAAATATACATAGGCAGATGTAGACAGATATAGAATAGATATAGCTATAGATATACATATACATATACAATTACATATACACATACAGGTATATAAAGGATTACAATTGGATCTCTGATCATAACCATCTTGTAGTGTATGGAGTGGTATGGTTATTCTCTGAGTTCAGGGAAAAATTTGTTAAACACATTTAAGATATAAGAAGTATGCTTAATAAAGTTTTGTTAAGCACCTGGCTCACTTCACCTCTTGTTGTGTGCCTGAGCATAATATTGCTCACCTAGTTTTAAAAGCTGTTATGCACTATACTACCCCACACACATGCAAAAAAAAGCATTAAGAAACAAACACATGTTTGGTAGAATGTAAGGTTTAACAACCTTTAAAACCATTTGTCCATCAGAGGGATACTTCCCTTCTGCCCAATGTTTGTGTGTTTTGTTTCTCTCCTACACATTTTTTCTCTTTTTGACTGCATCTGGTAGTAACAAGGAGCAGACAACACTATATGCTGTAAAAATAATTATTATTATTGTGTCTTGCTGATCATAACATTTGTTCTTGTCATGGACATAAAGATATTCAACTTGGCAATGAAGCAAAGTAAAGCATGAGAGGTTAATATTGACATTCATGCTGAGAACAGATACCAAATAGCTATGATCAGTGAAATCTAGACATAATTCTTTGCAGTACACTACTACACAAAACAGCCAACAGCTTCAAAAGCTGTTAGACATTTCATCTTGTCACATTTGTGTGTTTTTAATGTGGCAGCATGAATTATATTACAGCTTGTAATAGTGTTTCTAACACTGTTATGTCATGGCAGCTATGTGTGCAGGACAATGAGGCTGATCATAACAGATTGCTTTAAAGTTATTTAACAAACGTTGTTACGCAGCTTTGAAAGTTGTTGCAATTGGGTCTTGTGCTACACCACTGTTTAACTGTTTTTTCTTTCTACCAAATTCAGAGCATAATCAGTGCTCTCCATATACTATATAGATATTCAGAATACAAGCTGTAGGATGAATGTTGGTATAATGGTTAAGATATTTACCTTACAGACCCAAGGTGCAGGGTTTGATTCTCACATGAATTAATTAGCTAGGCTTAAAATGACCCACAAGAGCAGTTAGCCTAATACTAATATATGAATGTTTCAACACATGGTATATGCAAATTCTGTCAAAATGAGGGCTTACCAACATAGAACAGAATGCAAGTGTTTTTGGAGGTTAGCTTTACTGTTGCAAGAATCCATTCCTCTGAGATCTACTGTTATGCTATGTATCTCAGGGATCTACACTATTTACTTTTGAACAGTACTGTAAAAGCAGCAACATAAAAGGGTAAAACCTTTAGAGGTGTTCCTTTTTTTACAAAGAACAGGGCAAAAATGCCTTGCAGTACTGCTTGTACAGTGCCAACCCTGTTTTGAAACTGAAAGTCTAATTCACAGTTTTTAGTGAATGAGATCATGCAGAAGGATGAATTTAGCATCAACTATTTTTTGAGTAGAGACTTTCTTGAAAAAAAATATGCCAAAGTGGAGGCCATTGGCTTAGAATGACCTCATTTGTTAAAATGTTACATATTTGTACAAGAAAAGAGGCAACATAATATACAAAACCATTTTTGCAATGACTGTTCTGTGAATCCTTGTATCTCTGCAATAAATTACATAAAGTGTTGACCGGTTGTCATTCAAGTCTTTTTTCCTATCAATACAGTCTCCTAGATGTCTGTATATCCAAAGCATCATGCAGTCTTTCTCCTCTAGTCTGCTGGTGATGCTGGTGGAAGAGTGGAATGATTTTAAGGAGTAGATGAGGCTACATTTAGCCTGTATGTTTGCTTGTAAGGAAACTCTGTCCAAAATGTATTTATTTTATTTTATGTTATGTTATTTATGCTTTGCTGACTGAGTTATTCCCACTAGTCCAACAGTCTCTTTTCAGAGGAGACCTGCCCCTGCACTGATATTCATACTGACTTGTGGGGAAGTTTGACCAGGTACAGGGAAATATCCCTGCATTTTTGATAAGTAACAAACAGGGTAGCCAATAAAGAACACACAGTAATGACCCATATACATATTTTTGCTATGGAATAAACCATCCCACTTCACTGTGAGCCTGGACTGGAAAACACTACCATTTTGACAGATATGACTTTCTGTCAGCCTGTTCTCCAGCCTGTTTCAAAACTTCCAGAATATAATCTGAAAAAGAATAACTGTTAGGTATTTTGGAGTCAGTTCCAAAGTGGTTATATATGGGGAGCTGAGAATTTGGCTGAGGGATCCTACCATATTCGAGTCTATGTTATAACAGCGAACGATCAAAAGATTGAATGCTGTTATATCGACCACAAACGAATGAAAACAAAAAAGAGCAAACAGCCAGAACAGTGAATTTTTTCCCAGGGAAAAAAATCGCTGTTCCCAAAAAAAAAAAAAAAAAAAAAAGAAACACTAAACACTATTTTAAGTGGAGGGCTTCACCCCCCTACACCCCCCTACTTAAATATACCAACTCCGAGATCACACTACAGTGCCGAAAATGGCAAATTGACGGAACGGCCAAGCGACTTCTTTCCCAGGGAAAGAATTTGCTTAAAAGCTGATTCGTCATTTTGCATTTTCAACATTTACAGTTCGACGAAGATGCATTCGACATAATGTGTCTTCGTTCTTCTGACAGGAACCCATATATTTCACTATCTTGTTTTGTCATTAGAAGTTAGAACACAGAAAAATGAAAAAAGTGAAGATATAATTTGTCTAGAATGACAGGCATCCAGTTTTGTCTTCTCGGTCAATTTGGAGTCACTAAAATAAGCAGAGAAAAGTACTGCCTCACTTTGAGGAATACTCTTTGCATCACAAGAATGAGAGAGAGGAAATGTAATCATTTTAATGTGGTCAGCAATGAAAACAAGAATAAATCTATCCTCCAAACCTTTGGTCTGGTGATCTGGACAAAACTAGTGGCAGCCATCTACTGACATGTTTCAGAAATGGTGCACTTTTGAGTTCCCATTGAGTTGTTACCTGTTGAATGACTTACTATCTAAAAGGTTGTGAGGGCAAGGGGCTGAAGAATAGCAGAATCCATGTAATTATACTAAATGAGCTTTTTGTAAAGGTGCTTAGAGCTGAATTATGAGGCATTGAGCCAATGGGACATGGTAAGGCATTTACAGATGGACATAGATGGACAGATGGGGAAATGATCAAAATGGAAATTTAGGGGAAAGTCAAATGACTTCAAGGAAATAATACAGAAGGATGTAGTAATTTACTTATCTGGGTGCTAAAAGAGTTGACATTAGTACTTGGTGGGTCAGTAGATAAACTGTACATCATTTCCTTGAAAACCAGAGTAGTGCCACATGAGTGAAAGATGGTGAGAGTTGCTGTTCTACACAGTGGTGAGTCTAGGAAAGAACCAGACCTGTCTTGTAATCTCAGTTTCATACCAAGAAAACTTAGGCAAAAGATAATATATAGTAGGATGATGGACCTTTTGAATGCTATTTCTCTTACAGATGGGGATAATATACAGCGGATGCTGGACCTGATGAATGCTACTTGTCTTACATGTGGTCATTACTTGGTTTTAGGCAGCTGAGTCCTGGTGACTCTAAACTTGTCTATTTCCCATACTGGACTGACCAACAACTGGTCCAGAGTGAAACAAACATGCTAAATAATAATAGCTTGAGAAAGCAAAAGACAGTTACAGCAGGGTAACCATTTGAAATGTCAAGACCCACTAAAATGAGTCCCAAAACATGAAGATTGAATCGACCAAAACTGGACTTATATATAATAAGCCCAAAATGGCCATTTCCTAGAATACCCTTTTCTCCTATGTATGGCAATCTCAAAATTAGTATTTTGAAGGCTGCCAGCCTAGCTAGATAGAAATTTGTAGCTAATTCTATGTCATATGTAAATATTAATATAATACATAGGCTTGGTTTTACAAATGTAAAGAGAACTACATGCTATGATTAAACTATATGTTGTACTGCACTTCAAAAATGTAACCACAGTACACTCTTCTGGGAGAAAGCTGATACGTCAAGCATTGTTTGACTGTTTAAGCTTAAGCTCTGAGATAGGATGTCTGGACTAAGGAATTCTTTGTATTGTCTTAGGACAAGAGTTAATTACTAGATTTTATATGTAAAATGTCTTTTATTGCTGTGGCTTACTGCAGGTGCAGATTACAAAAAGAAATATAACTTCTGAGTTTCTGTTAGCCTGGAAAACTGAATCAGAACTGTTAAGAATGATGTAATCTGATGACTGAGCAGTACTGTGTTATCAATTTAAGACTTTCCCAGAGAGAAAGATAGAGCATTTTGGATTTTGTCTGAAGAACATCACTCGCCAGCACTTGCTTGCTTTGTAAGTAAGATATTTATTTAGACCAGTGATTTCTATTATAGATAGATAGAAAAAGCCAGATTAGTCTAGCTGTTTTCTATATTTATGTCAGACTATTCTACAGTATTATTTAAAGCATTTTCCTGTGATTTCTGAACTCTGTAATGTCATTGTTTTGAAGTAATCAGATTTGTCTTGTGTTTTTATTATTTATTATTAAATATTTTTAAACCTTTCAACTGTTTTGTGTAGAGATAATTTAAGCTCTAGAGTATTTGCATGTATTTAGTGATACTGTACTAAGCCACTCCAGAATAGCCTCAGCCCTGGGTTACACTTACTATCTGGATAACAGTAATATTACACAGCGAAATTGGTCACCCTTTGGGAAGGGCCTTATTAGTAGCTGATAAGAGTAGCTGGTGGCAGTGATTACTACCTTATAGCCTGGCAGGAGGGGGCATAGCTGGAGAACCTGTGCCAGCTTTCCCCAGGAGTGTCTGTGTGTTAGTATATAAACCAAATTTCAAAGTGTGTGTGTGTGTGTGTGTGTGTGTGTGTGTGTGTGTGTGTGTGTGTGTGTGTATGTTTGTGTGTGTGTCAACTACTTGGGCAGGGACACAAAGCACTGGTTGGACAGAGAGGGTACTGGAGGTTTTGGCTTGGCTACTTGGCTGAGATCTCAACTCTATAGCTGTGCCAGTGGGGAGTCTTGTTGGGGATCTGGAGAGAAAGGGAAAATCCAGTCCCAGACTGACTGTGATCTCTGTGTACTCTTAAGGGAAATTGTACTTTACTGTGTGTGTACTTGTTATCCTTCCCAATGTGGATGCCCCTCACTGGTGCTAGTGGTGAGGATTGAGTCTTCTTGGTTAATGGGCCAATGCACGGGTATCACAAGTATACATAAATCTGGGGGCTTTGGGGAGGTACAGGGCATTGCCCCCTTGCAGAAAAAGAAGTTTAAAGGAGAAGAACAATGCTAGTGATTCTTTTTTCCCTGTGATTTTCAGCCTTTTTTTGCTTATCAGCACTTTGAGTGTTGACATTTCAACAGGGAACCATTAATCAGAATGCAGCAGGAAGAGATAATTCAATACATGAGTAAAGGGACCTTGGAGCAGTCATAAGAGATTATCTAAAGGTACTCAAGCAATATGAAAGAAGAATGAGCAAGGCCGGTGGGATCATAGGATGCAGAAGAAAAGAAATCAGTAACAGAAAGGCATTCCTTGTTACAGACAGTTGGAATGACAGATTCTATGACTCATGAACGCAAGTACTAAGAAACTTGTTTCACAGGTTTACAAGAATTTCTGTTCATTATCAAAATCAACAAATATATTATTATTATGTATTTATATATGTATTTATTTATTTTGCAAAGGAGGAAGCCACATTCACCCCTCCCAAAACTTCATTATTCTCACTCTAAGGTCACTGCACCTTGAAAAAAGAAAATTGATAGGCATTGTAAAGCTCATCTGTTTCTTTCTCTGGGAGGCTGCCAGCTAAAATCAACTTTTAAGTGGACTCATCTGAGAAACTGGAGTTAATCTGTGTGTGTCTCTTGAGCAAAAGTAAGATAAATCAACCAAAAATATGGACAGTAATGCTCCAGCAACTGTGACATGAATAAGCATGACCACTTTGTGAGTTACTAACTGTAATATTTTAAGTTGCCATTGAGACTACCATGTACTGTTCTGAAGACATAAAAATTGCAAGGACTTGGACATTGTAGAGGCAGTTTACCAGAAAGCAATAAAGACAGTGTGCAGTCTGCATCAGATATAACAAGACAAAACCAAGAGCATAGCATAGATGGCCTGGAAGAAAAAAAGAAAGAGGAAGAAGCAACTGAAGTGTGTGATACCATAATGGGGAAAGGTACTTGACATAGTTACTCTCTTACAAATAGATACAGGTAATGACAGGAGAACACAATCAGAAGTTACAACGTGCACAACACAGAGGTAAACACAGAAAGAGTTACTTCATGGAAAGTGCAGTAATGAATGCTACAGACTTCTGAAAATGTACTTGGGTCAAAACTGCAATGAAATTCAGAATGCTTAGCACATATATGATGCAGTGGTAAAGACACTCCTCAAGGTGTGAAAAATAAAAGAGAAGCTCTTAAACAGTGTCCGCAGCTTATCCAGTAGGAAAGACAGATGGAAGAACAGGAGACATCCATACCTTATCTGCAGTGAAAGTCTGTTTTCTGATTTTTTTTACCACAGAAGATCTGTAACTTTTAGAAATGACAGCAAGAAGTCATTAGAAAACAAAAGTTAACTGAAAAAGCCCTTTCAACTGATTTGCATAAGAATTTTCAGTATTATAATTATAAACCATACGTAAACAAGATAAAAAGTGTAACACAAAAAGGAAAGAATCAACACTTCATTAAAAGAAAAAAGACACCACATCAGGTAAAATGCCTTCCAGATTGTAACACAAAAATGAGTTTCAGTGTGGCATTTCCCATTTACATTCCTGGGAAAAGGCAAGCTAGTCACAGGTAATCAGTCCAGCACAGGGTAAACGTCATCCATAGTTGTGCCAAGTAAGAAGCAGCTTGTGGGGCTGACTGCTTCAAAAGTCAGTAAGAAAATAGTTTTGCAAATTCTGATCACAAGGCAATTGTCAGTCATATTCTAACGGAAATAATTGTTTCATCTAGCTTGTATCTAGACAGCTGCTTATTCAAGCAAGGAAATAAATCTAAATAGGTCTCCGTTTTAGTCAACCATATTTTCTGGCTATGTACTCCAAAGGAAAAATAACTATCTCAGTGACATGGATTATCATAATATTCTACAGCTCCTAATGTTTTTGACTAGGTAACTACAAACACAACAAAAGCTGCGGTATTATAACTCTTAACAGTTACTAAACCATGCCTTCTCTACCCTGGCACTAACATGCCAGTTCCCTTTTCTCAAATTAGAGTATTTCCCTGAATGTTGGTAGTATTCTAGCAACTGCCTGTGTATCTTGGCATTATTTCTTTGCAACATAGCAACAGATAAATGGATTCTCAAGCAATGCATAATTCCAGGCAGTCCTTCAAGACATACAGGAATACAACAAGTGAAATCTGTAAGGGAGGGGATGTTGAGCTGAAAGCACATGCTTTATATCATTTGTCATACAGTGTCATTTTTTTAATAATTGCTGCCTCTTGTTCATCAGCTCAGCAAAGCCATCTACTATCTCTTTTGTAAGAGCTTTAAATAAGCTCAGTTGTCCCCAGCAGAGCCTCAAAAGCCCTCCAAGTACATTAGCCTGAGAGTCGACAAGACTCAGTTTAATCTCTACAGTGGACTTTCTTTCATCCTTCTTGTTGGGAAATTGCTGGCTGCAATGAGCTCTCTGTGCATCCCTCACCCCCTCCCCATTATCATTTCAGCTGCTGCTGCCGCCAGCCTGCTTCCAAAGCATTTAGTGAAGGAGTGCGCTTATGCCTGCAACTGGCATAATGATCCCTGGAAGTGTCACAGTCATTCTGCACAGCTCCTTATTCGCTCCTTAAAGACAATTGAAGCTTAAGTAATGAGACTGACAAAGATTAACCCTCACTCTCCTGGGACTGAAGTGGCAAGCTGCTGACAATTAGAAAGGCGAATTCTACCACTGAGGGAATAACACTCACCTAAAACAGATAATTAGGCACAATTTCAGTAAACAGAAGTACCTAGAAAGGATACTTTTTAGTAGCCTACCTGTCAGTAAGAAATATTAATGTTTTCCTCACATACCAGCTGTGCTACAACACCTTGCATTCTGACATCAAATGAATGTATAGGCTACAAGTTCAAGCACTGCCTGAGCAGCCAACAGCTAGGATAGCTATACAATACAAACTTCAGCATAGGCTATAGGGTAGCTATACAATACAAACTTCAGCATAGGCTACAGAGTAGCTATACAATTCAAACTTCAGCATAGGCTATAGGGTAGCTATACAATGCAAACTTCATCATAGCTTATAGGGTAGCTATACAATACAAACTTCAGAACAGGGTATAGGGTAGCTATACCATACAATACTTGAGAAAGTGTCTCACAAGTGGGAAAAGATGAGAACCTACATTACATCATTTGGAGAAATTACTGGATATGTAATATGCAGTATGTTAACCTGTGTCTGGTATACTTCAGAACTCTATTGTAAAATGTAGATGTATGATCGCTCACAGAATGAGCTGATAATTTTTAGGTTTCCATTTTAACATTACTTACATGCAATTCATAGCTTGAAACTTCATTTATTATGTGACATCAACAGTTGACACTTAACTTATTGGTTTTGCTCTCTCCCCTCATCTCATTTACATAACCTGTATCCTGTTTATCCTACTAGGTGACACAAGGTTAGATAAATAGTTTACCAATATACTGATGCTTGTAAAGCAATGCTTGGGCAGGCAGGCAGGCAGACAGAACCCACACATTTTAAGCTCTTTTATTGGGGGGGGGGTAATCTCTTTCACTTTTCAACATATGTGAAAACTGGAGGATAGGTTTAAAGAACTCCCAGTATATTGTTGGCAAGTACCTTTTGAGGATTCTGGTTTGAATGCTGCTTACTCATTGTGATGCAAAGGCCTACAAAGTGATAAAAGAGCCATAAATGAATGTTACTAGTTCTGCAATCCAACATTGCATTTATGAAAATTCACCCCTTGCCACAGTAATGCCATGCGTTTTGTAAAGATAATCCCCGGGATTCAATAAACTCCGTGCAGGAATAGTGCTATTCCTGCATGGGGTGAACCGTGTCTGTTTACCCTTAGCTTTAACAGCAGCGCGCATTACATATTCATGAAGGCACATTGCTGCTAAGGCTAAATGGACACGAACACTACTGAGTGCAGGGAACATGTTTAAGTATTGCACACACATCTAACATGCCCCCATGCACTCAGAAACTGCCGTACATCAATTTTTTAATGTATTTCAGTGTCCGTGGACACTGAAATCAAATAAAATTAGTAAAACAGTGTCCGCAGACACTTAAATAGATAGGGGAGCAAGAAATCAATGCAGGGGGTGTGTGACAGGTTCTGTTACACACCCTCAAAGTGCTTTCAGTGTCCACAGACACTGAAATCAGGAAGTCCAGATAGGACGCAATGCAGGGGGTGTGTGACAGGTACTGTCACACCCCCCCTGAATTGTCAAAGTGCTGTATTGAACTTTGCAGACACTAAAAGCACCCATCCCAATAGGAAGCAATGCAGAGGCTGTGTGACAGGTACTGTCACACACACCCCGCATTGTCAAAGTGTAGTACGGCCATACTCCTCAACTGTACAGGTTTCTGCAGAATGCCCAGATGCCTGCCTCACATACCTCTCAACCTCCTACAGCAAGAAAGCTGTACAAAGCCATAAATAACGGGGAGACAAAGACCCAAAAATAGGGACACTTTTTAAATATTGCACTTACAAACTTGGAAAGTTGATAGAATAAAAGGTTTGCATTAGCATGGATCTCCTGAAGGGTATGAAGTCTGAAAATCAAATGTCTGTCATTTTCAAAGTGCCATAAGGCCATACCCCTCCACTGTACAGGTTTCTAAAGAATGCCCAGATGCCTGCCTCACATACCTCTCATCCTCCTAGAGCAAGAAAGCTGTACAAAGCCATAAATAATGGGGGACCAAGGGCCAAAAATAGGGGCACTTTGTAAAAATTGCACTTACAAACTTGCAAAGTTGATAGAATAAAAGATTTGCATTAGCACGGATTTCCTGAAGGGTATGAAGTCTGAAACCCAAATGTCTGTCAGTATGTTCTGATTTAAACCCTGAGCAATTTGCCAGTGATTTTCTGGAAAACCACAGCCACACTTTGTAAGTTTGTAAGAGCAATAAGTAAAATATGTCCATATGTGTCCCCTTACAATTTCCCTGACTGTGACTGACAAGGAGTACAGATACATGTAAATAAAGTGGGTTGATTAATTTATTTTTTTCCATTCTCAGGTATGTTTAAGCATGGCTGAGCTGGTGTGCATGTTATGGTCCTCTAGTCAGCATTGCTTAAACCTCCCATAGGAGATAAATAAAAATATACAGCTAAAATCCTAATGCCAAGATAGTGTAGTGGTTACAGTCCTGGTTTTGCATGCAGGCATTCACAGTTTGAGTACCAGGACAGGCACTTTATTTTTACATGAGAAAGCAGTGTTAAATTATTATTTTTATTTTAAATTATGTATTAATTGATATTTGTCAACCAGGGTAGTGTAGCTCATCTACAATGGAAGTGTGAGTGCATATAACATGTGAAATCACCCATGTATACACAAGTGTCCCATACAGTATAGTCACAGCCCATGGTAATGTAATGAAAGCACATAGAGGGACGTCATGTAAAGTAAATTGTATACACTTACTAATATGTCAGTAATGATTAATGAAGTCATTATTCTGGTATTCCCTAAAAAGAAAACGTGAGCAATGGTTAGCAGTGCTCAGCTATGCCTAGCTTGTTTAAGCCTTGCTTAGACATAAATGCTAAGCAGCAGTCAGCTCAGCTAAGCGGATTTGTGCACTGTTAAGCAATGCTCAGCAATTACCTCTTTAAGCACAGTTCAACCAAGCTTAGCAGATTTGTGCACTGCTTAGCTGAGCTTAGCATTTTAAAATGGTCCAATGATGGCAAAAGGTGGGAATATAGCCTTATTTAAGTGGTACAGTGCTGGGGCATTTTTGAGTCCAGAGTCATGGCTGGGCTCCTTGCAGCAAACCATGACAACAGACTGCTGCAGGGCTAGTACCAGGGCTCACATTATAAAGTGGAGGCCTGGGACCAGCTGGCATGCAATGACTCCAGTGCCACTGGCATCCCCCAAACTGGTGAGCAGGAACGGCATCACTATGCCAACCTAAAGCAGAGGAAGGTGGTGGTCTTGGCTCAGTGGATCCAAGATGCTTGCGACAACCATGCTACAGCAGTTTGTAAGTATCCCAGATATAGCTGTACCAAATTCTAGCCTGACTATATCATAGACAGGTATGCATAATGTTTGTTTTCTCCCCCTACAGCTGCAGTGGAGAGGGCTAGCAATGCTGAGGCCCATGCGGACAGACTGACAAGGCTGCACCGACAGGCTGGTGAGTACAGATCTACCTTGCAGTATATAGTGAAATAAATAAGAAGGAGTAAATTGTTTACTGTGTTTTGTGTCTAATGATTAAGGAAATGTTTGACCGACTAATAGTCATCTACAGCAAATGCAGTAGTAGAGCATTGTGTCATATAAGTACAATAAAAACCTAAACTACCAACTGTTGTGTTTATTTTTGGTGTGTTGTTGTAGATATAGAATGTGTACAGGTTCTGCACAGAAATATGGCTTTGACAGCATGAATTAACAGAGATTGTTCTGAGAATCAGCTAGTATGCAAAACAGTAGATTGTGGAGCTGTAAATCAGGATATACATGAAATATGACATATGTTATACACTAAGATTAGAACCCAGAATACTAATGTCAAATGTATTATAGTGTGTCCCCCTGCTGCAGTGCCTTGTGTTAACCTTTGCTTTCCAGATTGTATAATTTCAAAGGATTACTACACAGTACACTAACTATCTGTCATGCATGAATCTAAGGAGTACAAGGTCAGACTGTCTAACTCACAGAGTATTAGGCAGAAAACAGTCAAACAAGAGACAACAGTTCCCCCGTAGCAAAGTGTGATGAGAAACAGCCTTATATTTCATTTTAGTACACCCATACATGGTTTGAATCCAGGGAGTGGTACTGAGATATGTGAATATATACACTCAATAAATCTTGAATATTTGTAGAAACAGTCAGATAGTGATAACAGATATTTTCTCCACAGGTCGTACGGTAATTAAATGTTTGTAGTAGCTGTTTGAAGGGTATAATAATACATCATGTACAACTGTCCCACTGTCCTACCCTATGCCTGCAAATGTCAGCAGGATAGGTACATACACCATGCCCTCTTCCCGATACATGTTTCTCAAGTGTCATGCTGTCATAGCTAGTGGTCACTGCTGTCAATCACCTTGGACACCAGGTGAACTATGCTAGTAGCAGACTCACACATCATTGCAAGGTGCCCCTTCTTTGTCAAGTATGCAACCCTGATATTTACAAGTCCCCTCCAGTAAAGTAGCCACATGTCACGCAGTCTGCCCCATACCATTACAGGATGACAGTCTAACAGGTATGTATGTGCCACAGAAGCTATGGACCATAGGTAGATGTAAAGTGAGGGCAGACCTGTAGATTATTGAGTAGCACTGTTGTGAAAAATAGAAGCTGATACAGTTGTTAATGGACTTTATTCTCTCCCCCACCCATCATCTGCATCAATAAATATTATTCATATACTATGGGTATGTTGTTCTCAAAACCTATTGTTGGGACATGTGTTCTATTACTGTTGATATATTTCATTGGTTGCATATTAACATACCTTGTTCAAATACCATTATTGGTGGCCTGTTGCTGTCAGTGTAACTTGCATGCTGTTAAAATGCTTACTGTTGTTCCATTTATGCATGTGTTCTGTTTGCTATGCAACTGATTCAAATCTGTTGGTTTGGGTTGATTGGAACACCAACGTATGCTGTTATAACTAATTTTGAAATGTGTTGTTCATGACTAACCAATATATCTAGGAAAACCACAACACCATAGCATGTTTGAAAAGGCAGATCCTGGCAGATCCACCTGTCCCTCCCCATCTGGCCAGGGCACCAGGCTCCAGCATGTCTGGGACCCAACCCAGAACATCCTACTCCGCTGGTCCTGCATCATCTTCAGGTGGAACTGCCTCAGGGGATGTGGCCTATCCCCCCTCTGGGAGTGGGAGTAGAGAGGAGCCCATCACCTGCAGAATGATCCAGGGTAAGGTGTGCAGTGTCATCTGCTCTGAGCTGGGTGGGCAGCTGTGCCAGATGGAGAGCACCTGGCATACTTCAAGAGGCAGGCTACCCTTCTTGTCCAACCCCCAGCACAGCCACCTTTGTGACCGTGAAGGTCCAGTGGTGACTGCCCATAGGTGGAGACCTCAGTCCCATTGTATCCATTTGGGGGCTCATGGGCCTCTGATTCCCAACCACCCTCCCCGTCCAAGGTGTTTACCTCCCTCATGTGTCATATACCACCCCTGTCTGCTGTCTTGTGTTTCTTGTCTGTCTGCAAATGCTACCTATCCTATTCAACCTACCTCCCCAAACATAACTACAGCCCTTCCCCAACATCCCTCTCTCACCTGAAAAAAAAAACGGCATCTGCCCACAAAAAAAATCATTGCCCCATACATAGCTCTACAATTTGCCCCCATGTACAGTGAAATTAATCAATCTACCCACACATTATTCTACAAATGTCTGTCGCCATCACCCCTCCCTGTGGGATGTAAGGCTGTACATTCCAAATTCTACACATTATTCACAGCTGTTGCTGCAGAAGAAATGTAGAGCTATGGTACTTTCCTACACCTGTCCTGCACATTCCTAGCTGCTATCCCTAATGTTTTACCCCCTGCTTGCCCCTATTTCACCACTTTCCTATCACCCTTTTCTCTTTTCTTTAATTAAAATTAGTGCTGTTGTAAGTGGGAATAAGCGGTGCTAAGTGAAGCTAAGAGGGCTTAACTGTCCGTTAGCATTGCTTAGCTTTGCGCAAAGCAGTGCAAACCCACTTACAACTGCTTAACATTCCCTTAATCACTCTGTCTCCATGGGTGTATATCTAAACATCGAACACTGAAAAGTTGGAATACCAAAACCTTGAACTTCAAAGATTGAAGACTGAAAATATCGAAGCCGTGGAACATCAAATTCTTTCCCAGGGAAAGAATTCAGTGGGCCGTTTCTGCGGCTTCGCTATTTCCTCAACTGTGATGCGATCTCGATGTTGGTATATTTAAGTAGGGGGGCGTGGGGGGCAAAGCCCCCCACATTAGAAATAGTTTGTAGTGTTTGTGTGTTTCGCGTTTTGTACTGGAACAGCAATTTTTTTCGCAGGGAAAAAATCGCTGTTCTCAGTCTTCGAGGTTTACAGCTTTTGTTGTTTTGGGTTCGATGTTCTAACATTCAGTTTTGACACTTTGATGTTATGATGTAGACCCATCTCCATCAGCCCTTGTTCTGCCCAGCAGCAAAATAATCAGCGCTGGCAAGTCTTGAACCCAGGACGCTGGCACTACAATCACAGCAACATACCACTACACCATCTGAGCTATGGGAATTTGTAATGCTTTTACACACATATCCAGTCTGATCATTTAACATTAATGAAAAAAAGTCATCACTTCCAAGTCTTGAACCCAGGACCTTGTGCACTACAATCACAGCAACTTACCTTTACACCATCTGAGCTGTAAGAATTTGTAATGTTTTTGCAAACATATCATGCACTACAGTTATTTAACATAAGGGAAACACATAAATCCATAGTTCTCTTATATACATATGCAGTACTCTTTTATACATAGATATGTATATATATATGTATATATATATATATATATACATATATATATATATACATATCTATCTAAATATATATATACACACACACATATATATATATATATATATATATATATATATATATATATATATCGATAACTAACCCCATACTGCAAGACATCTGCAAAAAGCCTGACAAAGTGGGAGGATAAAGGGCAAACAATAATGACATCTTTGAAATATGGCTGTTATACACATAGAAATCTGCTACAGTAGCATGGTTTGATTTAACATATACTTCCTGATAGATTCCAGGTCTGAAACAGAAATGAATGTCATCATTTACTGATGTCAATGCTCACATCATCCCAGTGATTTGTCAGAAGCCCACAACTGTTATGGGGAACAGACAAAACATCTGAGCCACGCATCTGGACAGTGTCTAGACATCTGAACAGTGGAGAGATATGAATGCAGTCATGTAACACAAGAGAAAAAACTGTGAGAGCTGCCAACCATCTCACCCAGCATCTTCTGAACCACAGTAAGACCAACACAACACTACCCCAAATCAGCTTTGGGGAATTACCCATGTATTTCCAAATATATCATGCACTACAGGGATGGAACTGTAGTGAAAGGTAGATATTGGTGCAAAAATGTCCACCCACAACCATTTGCACTATAGTCACAGCAACATACCAGTACCCCAAATGAACTCTAGAGTAGAATGACTGAACAAACATATCCTGATTGCCAGTCACACACTGCACTGACATATACTGGCCCAACTCACAGTCTTCTGGGAATCCTGAGGTGTTACAGAACATTTCTCAGTCTGCCCCTAGAAACATATACACCTGACAGACTAACAGCAACTGTAGCAGCATGCACAGTCAGAAAAGGATCTATGACACTCACATCTGCTACTCTCCCTACTCAGCCCAACAAACATTTACACACAACACTGCTACATAATCTTGTCAGTCTGTTAGCAATGGCCAGACATACACAACTCTCAACTGTACAGATTTCCACAGAATGTCCAGGGTGTGGGACCATATTTATGGCCACTGCCACATACCACTTCCAGGAGTCCATTAAGTCACTGGAATGATATCAGGAGTGTAGTCACTAAATAATGATATACCATACCTCTGAACCTCTTACTTCAAGACATCTGGACAAAGCATGACATACGTGGGGGACAGGGGGCCGAAAAGAGCGACATATCTCACATAATGGTGTTACAAACTGAAACAGTTGCTGGTGCTACACGGCTTGTTGTAACATAACATCCTTGAAGGATATGATGTCTGAAACACTAACGAATGTCAACATTTATTGACTACAATCCTCACATTATCCTACCGATTTCTCAAAAACAGAAATTGTCTGAGGAACAGACCAGACATAACAGACAAACCTCTGGGCAGTTTGTGGACATCTGGACAGTTGAGAGGTATGTCAGAGATATATCACTGTCAGACGTCAAGTTACATAGAAAATGCATGTCCAGACAAGCCCTGTTAATCTAGCAATCCTCTGTGTATAACAGCAATACTTACAATCTGTACCTAATTCTGGAACTTTGTCCCCCATGTTGTTGGGCTGTCTCCATATATCTTGTCCTGAGAGGTATTTCCACCTACTGTCTGTGAAGCTGTAGCCCCCACACCTCCATAATGTCCTCCACACAGGCAAAGAAAAGGGGCAAGGCCAACATAAAGGACTTAATTATAGCACTGTATTGCTATGGCACTGGCTAATGGAAAGACAACACAGCTGCTCTGGATGCAAGTAGCAAGTGGGAGACACTGATTGGTGGGCAGGCCATAACCTGCTCATGTGCATGACCTACAAAAGGCAAGCTGTTGCCTATGCAACACAAATCTGGACCCATGTACACAAAGACAGACTGCGACTACACAAACCTAACCATTTGCATTATTCTGAGGAAACTCTTCAGCACTATAACAGGTATGTCAATCTTGTAAGCTTGTAATGGAATGCAGAAGGGGGGATACAATAATGTCAAATAGGAAGTTAAACACTAGGTTGCAACAAGACCTGCTGCTATCTGGCACCTATGGCCATTCCTGCTTCCCTGTCTGCATTGACATGGATCACATCTCTGGCCCCTGAGTCACCACAGCAAAGGTCAGCTCATGTATGACTACTACTGGAGTGTCTGTTGTGCAATACTGAGTGTGACACTGCTAGGCCAGCTACCTGGGATGTTGTAAATATTCATATGTCACTTGTGAATGTTACTATGATACATATGCTTGTCTTACAAATGTAAGAGACTTATATAGGATATGTGCAAAGTACACAACAGGCGCAAAAGTGTGTGTTGAACTGTATGTTATATACTGAGCCCATACCTGACAACCTTCTATAGTTTTGCAGACTGACCACATGTCTGCCTCATATTTGTAGTCAATGCCTCATACAGTTGTGTATTGTCTGGCACATCACCGGCAAACCATTAAAGACTGAAGTCATAACATAATAACATACATTTAAATGTCAGATGTCCTATCCTGCGGAGTACACCTGTGAATGCAACCCTGTCTTTGCTGGCAACAAAGTGTGTTTCAGCTAGATTCATAAAGTGACACAATTTCTGGCCTTTGCCCACCAGTGATGTTTGGCTTTATGCAGCTGTCTTACTCTAACAGGAGCTACTTGTCTTAGCATGAAACCCATGTCAATGCAAGCATACCTTGTCCTGTAGGATGCCAACATTTGTGCAGTCACTGATACCTGCTTTATAGCTGTGGAGAGCACACTAACCTTGCCAGGTTACTCATCCCATCATACGTTTAAACCCCAAAATGCAGGGCTGCAAAGCCACAGGAGGTGGAGTGCTGAGCATTATCATACACATACACACCTCCAGGCTGGCCAAGCAGTATGATGCATGGGAGACATCCTGAGTGCAGTTAGCAGTTGACAAAACACCTACTCAAATCATAGCTAGCTACAGGCTTCCAGCCATGACTATAGACACCTACCACACATATTAGGACTTGCTGTAATCTGCCAGGATTCAATTGTCTACCCTGATCCTGGGTGACTTCAACTACCCAACAATAGTGTGCATGACCTATGCCACCTGAACATGAATGCACAGAGATTCCTTGGCTTTGTCAATGGCAATACAGTGGATCAGCCATTTAACACTCCTAATACAGGTGGAGATATCCTGTACCTTGTCCTAACCAACACAAGTAGCCACTGTAGCACTACTACAGTGTCATCCTCCTTGGTAAGATCTGACCACATAGCCATCACTGTTCAGGTCACCATCTCCCCTGCCCCCCCCCCCGTCAGGGTCAAACAAAATTAACTTTACACAAATTACTATAAGTCTCCTCAGAACAGGTAGAAGTAGCTTTACAGCCAATGTCCCATCAATTGGAACTAGCAGCACTGTCCAGGCCCACACCACAATACTATCTGGGCACCTACATAGCTGTATGGACTCAGCAATAACTGACAGGACAACATAATTTCCCTCAAGGTAGGGTAAACATCCGTGGTGGGCAGCAGCCATACACAAATAACATAATAGGTGGAAATAATTAATGGACAGGGCCAAGAAGGAATAGGTGCCTTATTGGAAGCAATGTCTCCTTAGTCTGCACAAGCAAATAAGGTCACAGGTTATTGACCACCACTACAGAGCAGATTTGTGTGTTGCCTCTGGGATTGCAGACACATGTGTGGCTATCTTTGAGTGCAAATTGGACACATCCACCAAGGCCAATCACTAGGCCTTCCACACATGTGTCTGCAATCCCAGAGGCAACACACAAATCTGCTCTGTAGTGGTGGTCAATAACACCACATACACATATGGCATAGATATAGGCAACCAGCTGCAGATAGGTGAAGTATAAACATTACCCCATCCCCCCATTGGTACACATGTGCATGCACAGCACCTGCCCCCTCCACTCATAATCAGGAAGCAAGTCCATAATGCCCTCTCAAAGGCAACACACAGAAGTCTCCATAGCCCTGATATCATCCCTGGCTACATGAACACAGGCATGAGCTTTGAGATCCATTACACACTGTAGTCAACCAAAGCCTGAGCATCGGTGTCATCCCATCTGCACAGAGGACAGCTGCTGTCATCCCTATACACAAAGGCGGAACAATCCACCAACCCAGTCAATCATATGCACAGCAGCCTAACTAGCCTTCTCTGCAAGGGCATGGAATGCAATATCAAGGATATTATGAACAGGGACATCGGCAACCTCAAAATGCCTGAGCCCGCACTGCATGGTACTGTCAAAGGGAGATCAGGTCTGTTAAACCTGGTCGACCTCTCTGAAGTGGTCAACAAACACAAGGACGAGGGGAAGATGGTGAACAATGCCTACCTTCACCTAGCCCAAATCTCTCACAATAACCCCCCGGCAGCCAGGATACATACGCCTACATAGCTAGGCATCAACCTGTATGTTACCAGATGGGTAGCTAACTGGCTCAATTATAGTACCCACTCGGTCAAAGTAGTGGAACCCACCTCTAGTAGTAGAGTCTTCCAAAGTGGTGTACCCCAAGGATCGGTCTGGGGGCCTCTATTGTTTGAGATATATGTATCTGAGGTACAGGACAAAAGCAGTGGTCTGTGGCTAACCAGGTGTACAGATGCTTGCAAGCTGGCCACTGTCTTACATTCCCCTACTGCTGTGGAATTCCCCAAGAGGCCCTCACCCAATTAATGATTTGTGCAAGAAGCATTTCTGCAAACTGAATACCAGGAGTGGCATCATTCTCCGCGCTGTGCAGATGTCATCCACACTAATTATGACAGTAATAATGTACTGAGCATGCAATCAGGTGTGAGGTGACTTGTGCACCAAGGCTGGTAGCAACCTAACAGCTTCCCACCATGTGGGCACCATTGTACGGAAGGCTGTCTACATGGCCCACCTCGCAAATATGGGTATGTCATCCAGGAACCAGGAGGCCACAACATCCCTGTATTCCACCCTTATCAGACACATTACCAAGTACAATGGCTCCTTTGGCATGTACCTTGCCAAGCAAATGCAGCAGTTACAGAGACCACAGAGATTCCTGACCAGGCAAATCCAGGGTCTGTAACACATATCCAATACAGGTAGGCTGAAAGCCCTGTCCCTGTACTCAGTCTCATACAGACTGGTCATAGGTGACCTGTGTCTGATATACAAGGCCATGTCCAAACTAGCCTTGATGGCATTTCTGCATATCTGTAAGACAAACCCCACTCATGCATCAGACATACACACTTACAAACACCTTCACACACACACACACACACACACACACACACACACACACACACACACACACACACACACACACACACACACACACACACAAACACTTGGCACAACTGAGTGTAGAAACCCTGTCTATCTAGTTAACTGTACTATACTGTTACTTAGTTATTACACATGCCACAGAGCGTATAGGGCTGAGTGCTTTCCAAAGGTACTACTAAGGGCAATGACATCAGCAGCACTTCTAAAGTAGGGCACTGGGAAGAGTTGTAGGTGGGAAAGTCCTACATTGTCCTAGAAACACACACATTTACAAGCTACACTTATAGACACACACACACACACACACACACACACACACACACACACACACACACACACACACACACACGCACACACACACGCGCACGCGCGCACACACACACGCACACACACACACACACACAAGTTTGCTAGACCTGAGACCATGCCTATCTAGTTATTTGTACAATAATCACCTCAGATCAACAGGAATAACCGCAAAAGTGAAAACAAATGCAATAAAAGAAGCGGTTCGGCACACCAAAAAAGGCTCACTAAGACAGTAGTTTATTAAAATAAAAGTTCAACACAAGTGCTTTTGCCCTGCTACAATGCAGGGCTTTATCAAGTGAATAAAAACAAACAGTCACAGTCTCTTAAATCACCTATTTGTTAAAAAGGCGCCAAACCATCTTAAAGGTACATAGACTGAAAAAACAGAATAATTAAAAAACACTTAACACCTCTTTAGATTATTCCACTTAGCACAAATAAAATCTTACAAAAAACAATAAAACAGCTTAAAAAACAACATAAAACATTGCTTTAGTGTTAGCATATACTCACAATGTGTCCCTAGTCTATAGTTTACTGGCACCTTTTTTAAGAAATAGGGGATTTAAGAGACTGTAACTGTTTATTTTTTATTCACTTGATAAAGCCCTGCATTGTAGCAGGGTGAAAGCGCTTGTGTTGAACTTTTGTTTTAATAATCTACTGCATTAGTGAGTTGTTTTTTGGTGTGGCCGAACTGCTTCTTTTATTGTATTTGTACTATAATGTTACGCAGTTAACGCTACATAATTTACAGAGCTGACAAGTGCACAAAGGTACTCCTAAGGTGAATTACATTAGCAGGACTGCTAAAGCAGGGCACTGGGTGGGAAAGTTCTCAAAATATTTCCATCATACAGACCTGCAAACAGTTATGCGCACACACACACACACACACACACACACACACACACACACACACACACACACACACACAAATTTGCTAGAACTGGGAATAGAATCCCTACATATCTAGTTATTTGTACTATAGTGTTATGCAGTTATCGCATGTGCTGCAGAGCTTATAGGGCTGATGAATGCCCAAAGGTGCTTCTAAGGTGAATGACATCAGCTGGACTGCTAAAGTAGGGCAGTGGAAAGTATTGTGGGTGGGGAAGTCCTCAAAATACTTCAGCCTACAAGCATACACACACATTTACCAGAACTGGGAATAGAATCCCTGGCTATCTAGTTATTTGTACTACACTGTTACATAGTTATTGCACTCACCACAGAGCTTATAGGGCTGGGGCTATGCAAAGGTACTTCTAAGGAGAATGACATCAGCAGGACTGCTAAAGTAGGTCACTGGGAAGTGTTGTGGCTGGGAGAGTCCTCAAAATACAAATACATCATCCTATAAACATACACACTTACACACGCGCACACACACACACACACACACACACACACACACACACACACACACACACACACACACACACACACACACACACACACACACACATTTTCCAGAACTGGGAATGGAACCCCTGCCTATCTAGTTATTTGTACTATACTGTTACATAGCTATTGCACATACCACGGAGCATAAAGGGTAGGGCTGTGCAAATGTACTTCTAAGGGGTATGACATCAGCAGGACTGCTAAAGTATGGCACTGAGAATTGCTGTGGCTGGGAAAGTTCTCAAAATATGTCATCCTATAAACATACACACACACACACACACACACACACACACACACACACACACACACACACACACACACACACGGGCACACACTTGCCAGAGCTGCAAAAGTACTTCTAAGGGGAGTGACATCAGCATGACTGCTAAAGTGGGGCTCTGGGAAGTGTACTGTGTGGGAATGGCCTAAAACCATTTCACCTACAAACAAACAAACATGCACACACTTACAAGGACTGATATTAGAACCCCTACCTATCTAGTTATTTGTACAGTAGTGTTACACAGTTATCGCACATGCTACAGAGATTATAGGGCTGACAGGTGTCCAGTGGTACTTCTAATGTGAATGACAGCAGCAGATCTTGTGAAGTAGGGCAATGGGAAGTGTACTGAGTGGGAACAAGCTCCTTATACTTAGAGCTACAGACACACACACACACACACACACACACACACACACACACACACACACACACACACACACACACACACACACACACACACACACACACACACAGGCAGGTGATGTGATATTATAACCCCCAGCTCAGTACTATTACACAATGGAGCTTGCCTTCATGCTAGCATGTGAAACTGGTTACGACTTATATGCTACTGTCCACAGCAGGCCATCACTCTATGCTATTCTGGGTATCCAGTTGTGTGACTCTATGTATGCCCCCCTGTCTCTCTCTCTCCCTCTCTCTCTCTCTCTCTCTATCACTGTCTGTCTCTCTTTTCCCTATGTCTATGTGTGTGTATGCTTGACATATTGTTATCTGTTGACCATACATATATGTCTGTGTATCACATGCAACAGATGCAGATATATCACATATGGGCCACCTACAGCTAGCTGAGGGTAATCCTGTGTGATAGGTGTGTGTAGGGACGGTTAAGGTGTACACAGCTGTCTGTATGCAAAGACATATACGCACAATACAGTTATATAGTCCATTGTGGGTTCCAACATGACCTGTGATTCTCTACGTATAGGAGCATGCCCAGTGTGACCTTCAATAGTGAGAGTGGGACTCCATTCCAGAGATAGGTGTACTCCAGTCCGGGGTTTTATGTGCTACAGCTATATCTCTCAAAAGTAAACAGGACTTTCCTAGAGGTACTGGATTTGTTTTAGCAGACATTTTCTGAAATATCTGAAGTCGGACACTGCAATGTATTGTGTCAGTACCTAGTGACAGACATCCTCAGATCATCACAGTGCATTACCAGAGGAATTCAAGATGTATGATGCACAGATCAATATTATGAGCCCGACTATGAGCCTGACTATGTACATTATTGCCCAAAAAGGCCAGTTGAGAGGTGTGGCTACTGACTGATGAACTTGTGTAAACAATCCAACAACTTGGTGATATACTGGCTGGGGATCTCCTGCTTGTGTGGTATTCTTCTTACCTGAAAAGTCAATCCTGGTGTGGCCATACCTCTCAACTGTACATTTTTTGGCAGATTGTACAGGTCTTTGTCCAGAAGATTTGTCCAGTCTACATAAACTTGTGTTTTTATGGCAAGTTAGTTGCATATAATTGAAGACTGATGTTAAAAAATAATGACAGACATTAGTGTTTCAGACTTCATAACCTTTAGAAAATTCCTGCTAATGCAAGACCCCTTATCCTACCAACTTTATCAGTATGTAAGGGCAATATTTACAACACATGCCTATTACTGTGCCCTTGTCTCACTTTTATTTATGACCTTGTCCAGATGTCTTGCTGTCAGAGGTTGGGAGGTATGGGTGTGGGTACAGAGTGGATTCTACTGTGCAGAAATGTCCATTATATGTGTAGTATATTCCACATAGCACTGTAACTTCCAGGTATGTCAGTGTCAGAGCAGTACAGAGTAATATGGTGAACCACTGACAAAACAGTTGTATACAGGTTGATAGGATGCTATGATGTTAGTAGGGTATTGGCCCTGAAGCCCTTATAACCCACGCAGACAAGAGTGTAGCCAATGTTGCAACATGTCAGCACACAGAGCCCCTGTCCAGCAGGGACACAAGGGGGATCACAGGATTGTATTTTGTGTTTCCCATGCAGTTATACAGGGAGCACATCACTAGGGGTACTGAGGCACTTGGCTAGCTGTTGACAGGGAGTGTACCTCACAAGACATCTGCAACAGCTGGAAAGACCACAGAAATACCTCACTAAATGAATCACAGACCTAAAGCAGATGCCATATGCTGACCATCTTAAAAAACTCCAGCTATACTCTGTGGCATATCGTCTACTCAAGGGCAATCTCTGCTTAACATACAAGGCCATGTCAAACCCTGAGCTGTTGGACATGCTCCACTTAAAGAAATCCCAATCCCTCAGAGCCACATGCTCCAGGGATCTAAACCTTATCATCACAATGAACAAACATGCTGGAGGGATAGGTTCCTGACCCAGAGACTCCCCATACTCTGGAATCAACTGCCCATACATGTCAAGCAGAGTGCCTCATTGGCCCTCTTCAAAAGGAACCTTGATGGTTGGATGGGAGATAGGAAATTCACCCCGGGGATCGTGTCAGTCACCCTGCTAGACAGGGGCCCAGAGAAGTAAATATTGTGGGAAGAAATTTCCAGGGAATTATTATGGCTAGGCTTGCATAGGCCTTAGGGCTGATAGCCTAGTACCAACCTATGAACCTATTCCACAGATGGGGGAGTGTGTGGTACACATATCTGTCACACCAACAAGCCATACTGATATCACAGCCCAGGTTGATGCTGCGCCTACAGGTTGATGAAGTGGGCCTTGAGTTCCAGATGTGCAACAGTCCCATCAAGGCAGGGTCCGGATTGCTTTGTATGCGAGACAGGGATCACCTCAGTAGAGTCTGTATGGAATGGGGTAGAAGGACAGTGCTGTTAGCCTATCTGTGTAGGGTAGGTGTTTGGGGTAAGGCCTTAGTTTTTGCAAGACCCTGGTGTGTGGAGTCTACATGGTCTGTGGTGTGTAGGTTTGTGGAGTTCTCATGTGACACTTACATGGGTGTGTGTTGTGTATTTGCAGGTGATGTTTACCGACTCCTTATACTGCATGGCACCTATGTTACTGCACAATCTGTTCTGCTGTGCACATTATATATATTTGCCTGGCCAGTGATTCCCCTTCCCCTTATGTGTGTCTCTTTGTCCTCATGTAGTCCAGTCACCGGCTTTGGCCAAAGTGGCTGCTGTTATGTATTTGTAATTCTGATGTGGGTGGGGTACATGCCGTTACATCACACACAGGGTTGTGAACTTCACACCTCTGAGTGTACCTATTTAGCTGGTTGTCCATCATTACACCACTCCATTTGCTGTGATCCTTAGATGGTTTGTGTTGCTATATGTTATTATGAGGCTACATGTGGGCCTAGATACCATCACAGACTGACATCTGGATAGGCCCAAATATGACAGTCAGACAAAGGCCCACACATGGGGACAGGGTGTTAATAATGTTCTGCCAAGCATAGACAGTTGGGAGACCAGTTTGGTAATTGCTTGTTTGCTCTTATGGGTTTGACGTCTGCTTCCCCACTGTCTGCCATTGGTGTTTTGACATGACCCTTTCTTGTTTTGCAAATAGTTGGCAGGCAAATGCAATGTTAGGACAAGCAGAACAGATATACAAGGCATACTTGTGCTCCTTCTGTGACAACCTGTGTAATTCCAGGGGTATGGCTGTTGGCTAGTCACATGTTGTCAGTGCTGACACAGAAAGGTGGCAGCCTTTTATACACTGGCAGTACACTGACCTTCAGGTACTTGCTGTCCTACTAGGTGCCATACCTCTCAAATTCTGAGAGATAGACATCTGGACAAAGCCATAAGTGATTGGGGAACAGAGGCCTAAATAGAGGGACCATTTTTAAGCACTGGCCTTACAAACCTAGAAAGGTGATTCAGTAACAGATATTGCATTAGCATGTGTGTTTCTATAGGGTATGAAGTCTGACACTACAATATGTCATTATTTTCTGACTTTAGTCTTGTGTTATTTGCCAAAGAATTGCCAAACAACCACTATTTTATGTTATACAGACCACAATAATGATGCAAACCTCTAGACATTCTGCAATATGTCTGTACAGTTGAGAGTTATAGTAGGCAGTGTGTAGGTTACTCCAAGCTGTGTACTGTTCATATGTGTGGCCCCCAGTCCATGACCTGCACAGCTTTCCTGCATTAACAGATATTGACATCTGGACAGTGTGTACAACTCCTACCGTAGGTGTAGCTGCCATGCAGAATACTTGGCACTGCACTTTTTGGAACATGGACATGCCAAAGACAGCACTGTACCTAGGCCACTACAACACAACAGCCAGGAGTACGTGCTGGCCACATCCTGACAGTATTAACCAGATATATACATAGCTCATTGACCCCTGCATATTGTGGACATGCAATGTGTGCGGCATCCATTTTACTGTGTATGCAAGTCAGAGAGAGGTGTCAGTCCCTGGGTCCCTACAGTGTCAGTGTGTGTGCTATGCTTGCCTCTTTGCCAAGGGCAGGGCATACTGGGCACACCTTCATCTGCCTAAAGGAGCTGGCTCAGGGGGTTCCTCCTCTGAGTCCCTCTGTGCCTGTGGGGACCTTGGCAATGGTGGGGGGCTGTGTGGCTCTTCCCTGTGCTGTTCCTGCTGCAGCTGTTTCCGCAGGATCATATTGTGTAGCATGGCACATACTATTAACATGTGTGCACATGTGGCTGGAGAGTACTGCAGGACTCCATCAGATAATCAAAATAGGGGAAGTTAACTTCTACAAAGAGACCAGTTACCAGTGGAATCCCACATGGTTCTGTGCTGGGACCTCTCCTGTTTTGCAACTATTTATCTGAAGTAAAAGCCAATAGCAAAGGATTCTGGCTAACTAAGTTTGCAGATGAGTGCAAGATAGGAGCAGTCATTGAATCCCCAAATGGCTTTGCCATACTGCAGGAAGGTTTGTCTTAAACAAATTACTGGTGTCAAAATCATGGGGGGAAACTAAATGCCAAAAAATGCATTACTGTATTCTTTGGGAAGGCATCTACCCTAGAGAAGTACTACATTGACAATACACCCCTAAGAGATGACCTAGCTCTTCAGGATTTGGGAACTGATGTGGACAATGCCCTAACTTTGACCTTCTATATTGTGCAGCATATAAACAAATGGATTGTGTCTAGCTCTAGGGATGGCATTGATCCCCTTTACTCAGCTCTCATCAGGCCATTGTTCCCATATACTCAGCCCTCATAAGGCCAGTCATTGAATATAATGCCCCTTTTGGCATATATCTATCTAGACACACACAACTGGAATGCCCATAGAGATACATTACTAAAAGGATACAAAGCCTAAACAACATGTCCTACATGGAATGACTCAAAACACTGTCACTATACTCGGTATCCTACAGACTGCTAAGAGGTTATCTGTGCCTGGCATACAAGGCATCCTCCAACCCATTACTGATGGATTTCCTGCACATGAACAGGTCAAGTATCAGAAATACAACATAAAACAATGTCCATCCCTATCCATTTTCACCTGTAACTTTTATCTATAGATGGGAAACAGAACATTTACCCAAGGACTGCCTGTTGTACTACTAATGGATAGATGTACCTCCTAAATGCGTTATCCCATGCATGGGTCCCCCTCAAATTATCTATGGTATGATTCCAGTTATTCTCATTAGGGGTAATATATATTTATTAACCATGGGATGGATAAGGCCAATATATAACCGAATAGGATAGGTTATTTCAAGCACAAAAAGGGAAGCTGGCTAGGCCTAGAATGACCAACAAATGCAGATAGCCCTTACCTATGAACTTGTCTTGATAAGGATTGCATAATGGGAAAATATTATCACACACACACACACACACACACACACACACACACACACACACACACCCTATGATACAAACATAAGTGAGGCTGCACAGTACACTGACACTGAACACATGCACACCCCTCTGTTGGTGAGGCACTCTTGCTTTTATTTTGTACCCAATCATGTTAAAGCAACAGTATTTTGGAGCTGTAAAACAAAGCACATAATCTTAAGTATAACAGTACAGCCCTATACACAATGCTTGGCAAAAATACATCAAAAATGCTTATAGTATGTCTCTGGTTCACTTTGCTAAACATTTGCCTCTCACTGTCAGGGTGGCCTTGCCTTGGGTCATCATAGTCATGATAGTAGTACTCCTCAGAAGGAGTGATGCCAATGTCAGTGTAGCAAAGTACATCACTCAATATCTGGTACAATTTGTACCAGGTGTCCACCATCTTAAAAGGGCTGTTGTAGTCAACCAACAGTACTCCTTAAAGTTTCTTTGCAAGAGGAACAGGGCACTCTTGCTCCTCCTAGCACACTATGCTGGAATCTGTTTTTTACCACTTGCTGAGACGGTCATGGCCCCTTGGTGGATCCATTTGAGGAGCAATATGTTAGACCCTGTGATAATGTGGGGTATTGCCAGCTATGCCAGGAGAAGTAGGGCAGTGGATGTGAAACATATGTACAACATAGCAAGTTGGAAGTTTGTAAAGAATTATATAATTTGTATATCAAACTGATTTGTACAGATGGCTGCATTGAAAAATGTATTTGTAAAGCTGCTTGTGTTAGAAATGTACCAACAGTGGGTCCTGCTAGACAGAAAAAAATACACCTGTATGTCAGACTGTATTGCAGCTGTTGAAATAAATAAATTGTAATAGAGGATACTGGAAGAGAAGGGGTTAATCTTAATCCAACTAACTTTGAAAAATAGTATGAAATTAAATTACCTGGTTTAGGCCATAAAGATTGTATTTTACAGTTCTGATTGCAGCCAGAGAAAAAGAAATGTTTGTGAAAACCAGGACTAGGAATGCTACTGTATTGTCCTTAGGGGTGAACTAATTGCTACCCTGGAAGGGTGGAACTGTTTAAAATGGTTTTATAGCATCCAGATGCTATAACACATCTTGTAAAGCTCTATGTGTGTGTATGATGCAAAATTCTGGCTCAGTTTCTAGTAAAGGGGATATTGTGGGATTAGAAGTCAAGTGACCAGATGTATGTGATGTCATTCTGTAATCCAGCACTGAAATTATGTTTTAATACTAAATTAGACAAAAGTCTCAGGACAGTCTGTTTTTGAAACTTGACAAAGAAGGACCACTCACCCACTTCATCTTGCCTTGCATTAGTAAGTAACCAGGAAATAGTAATTCTTTAGATCAGTCAGGAAAATAAAATGTGATTAGTCAAGTACTGTTTTTTTCTGAATGTGTGTGACTCTATTCATCCCTGTTATTTTTAATATTTCCTGTGAAAGAAACTTTGGTGTTTATTGTAAATAGATACTTAGTATTTTCATGTTATTTTATTACTTATTATTAAACATATTTAAACCTTTCATTGTGGCTAGTCTTTTAGAGAATATTTTAACCTTTCAGAGTACTTATAATTATTGGTGATACTGCGGCCACTTTGAATGCCTTGCTGCATTAGTCAAACACTACCATTTGTATTAGTATTACTTTTACTAATTATAATTTGATACCCTGGTAAGAACCTTAGAGTAGCTGGCTTTGGAGTGCTCTGGTGGTAGTATCTGCATTAAAGTCTGGGTAAAGGGTGACATAGCTTGTAAATGTATGCCAGCCTTTCCTAGATGTGTGTGTGTGTGTGTGTGTGTGTGTGTGTGTGTGTGTGTGTGTGTGTGTGTGTGTGTGTGTGTGTTAGCTATTTGGAGTAGGGACCCAGAGCACTGGTTTCACAGAGAGGGTGGTGGAGGAACTGGCTTGGAACTCTCGGCTGATGACTCTACTCTACAGCTGTTTCAGTGGGAGTCTTATTTGGGGGTCTGGAGAGAGAGAGAGGGAAACCCAGCCCCAGGGCTGAGTGTGTTCCCTGTGTGCTCTTAAGGGAAACTGTGCTTGATGCAGAGAGATGCATCTGGAAATACTGTGTGTATCCATTTTTGTTATAAGTGAATGTCCCTCACTGGTGTCATTGGTGAGGATTGAGGCTCCTTGATTACTGGCTCAGAGGAGGGAGATCACAGACCCATGCACAGAGGTACAAGTTTGTGAATCATGTTTCATGTAACATGTTGCATCACAACAGTGCTATGCAAGTACATATGTTGCATGTATGAGCATACAGGTAGCATGATTTGTGATAAACATGATATGCACAGTCTGTGCCAATATGTAAGGTTAGTGCATTGTACACTGCTTGCAATTCACAGAAACTGGTGCTATTTGACTCTGTTAGCATAACCTCTCTGTTAATTTGCTGCTGCCAGCACAATATAAAGCACAGCTGGTATTTTGTGTAACAATAAATGCAACCATGTAACTAATATACAGATAAATTTGAATAAAAGCTTTGTAAATATGGACCATGACAGAGTAAGGGAAGGAATCCTGCCTGGTATAGTACTTCATTCACAATTATAAGGCCTATGGTGGTTATCAGGAATGGTGAGGCATGTGTCTTGTATATGTAAGTGGGAACCCATCAATCTAACATGTCACAGTACTGTCATGTTATTTGTGCATATGCATGTAGGGGAGATAAACTGTAAGCATATGAATAGGATACTGTTCAGATTACATGCAACAGTGGGTGTGTGTTTCTTGACCATATGCAGAGGCATGGGACCAGTATCTAAAGAGCAGTTGAGATTGTGCATAGCAGTAACTGCAGCTGTTAGCCAAGTCCATGTAAGGGGGCAAGGTCATATTTGTTTGTAACAGCACAGCATGTAAACCTACTGACTGATATATTTTGCCCTCAGGCATACAGGTACTGGCATGGACACCAAAGGGATGTAAGGCATTAAAAAGTTCACCTGACAGAAGAATGAACTGCAACTGTAGAGTCTCTGTATATACAGCATACATCTCCAGGGCAGAAGTGCTACAGGCAAGCATTATTGAGCTCAAACTTGGCAAAGACTTGTGCAGGATGTGAATGTTGTGAGTGTCCATAATTGTTTTGTCCAGCATGTGCACCAGAGGGTTATCAGTAAGATACTCCATAGAAAGAAAAAGGAACAGGGCATAGCAACAGGCAGGCCCATCACCAGGCTGGACCACTACAAGCCATCTAACAGAGGTCTGTGAGATTTTTGTGTCACTTATTGGCTCTTCATACCTGGTGGTGATTACCATGTGGAAACATGCATAGTAACATACATGCACCTCATGTGCACACATTTATAATTAGTAGAAGCACCAGGTTAATAATGTCCATTACATTTGATTACAGCACATATCACTGCATGACCTAAGTGAGGTACTGACAGAGGCCCATTTATATAATTGCCATTCCAAGCCTCTCTGGTCTACAGCTGTAACAACCTGCACATCAATGCATGTCTTCCAACATACTGCATTGCACGTTTTCCATGTGTAGCAGTAGGCATGCCAAAAGAAGATAAGGAGACGTTATGTGTGTGAGTTGACAATGGCATTGTGTGAGTTCAAGCTTTCACAATTTCCACTGGCAGAGGGTCCAGCACAACAGGACAATATAGGACTGATGTCAGAAGGTCATCTATGGATGATGATGACTGCAGCATCCAAGTGGCAAGGTCCAGTGATACAATGGCACTTCTATGCAGCACTATAGGGGAGAGCAGGGATGGCCCGTGCTATTGGACTGCTGGACTGCAGCCCCCTCAACTTTAAAATAAAAAAATAAAAAGAAATAAATAGAAAAAAAAAATTTAAAAATCGCGGACTTCGCGCACTAGTCTGGACTGCTGCTGAGACAGTCTGGAGCATGCGCAGATTGTCTCAGCAGCAATCCTGACTGGGAAACATGGAGAACAGAGCTACTAGAAGTCTATGCAGTTTTAAACTGCATAGATTGTCCTGGGAACTCGCTGGGGAAATGCGTCGGGGTCGGACTGCAACAACGTCAGCAGTCAGGAATTTAGGAGGTTGCGACGGGCAGGGTCTGGATTGAAGTTTGCTGCAGTCTCATCGGGGGAAGATCTCGCGATGGGCAGGGTCAGATAGACTCATGGTGGTGTGGTAGGGAATACCTCAGGCTTGAACCCTGTACCTTGTATGCAGGTGTTAAAGACCTGAATTCCCTACCCACCACCATTTGTAAAAATGTGCAGATTTTTGCCTCATATTTGATCTGATCTATTCCTCATAATATCTGTGGTTTGTAAATATTGCAATGTTTGATATTTGATGGTGCAGTGGTAGCATTGTTGCCTCACAGCTGCAGGTTCTTGGGTTTGATTCTTGGCTGGGGTGCCTTCTTTGTGGGGGGGGGGTCTGTATCTTCTCCCTGTGTTTGTGTGGGTTTTCTTTTGTGTCCTCCCATGTTACAAAGACATGTCTGCATTATTTCTTCCTGGGCCTCTGCTGAAAATTGTTTTTTTTGTTCCAAGTCAGACTGTCCTGATTAACAAATGTTAAATAAAATTGACAGGCATTTGAATTTCAGACTTTAGGTTTCTGAATGTTTACTTCCTTGCATATTTGATGGTGCAGTGGTAGTATTGTTGCCTCACAGCTATAGGTTTTCTGGTTTGATTCTTGGCTGGGGTGCCTTCTGTGTGGAGTCTGCATCCCTCCCTGTGTTTGTTTGGATTTGCTCTGGTGCCCTGTCATTTTACAAAGACGTGTCTGCAGTATTTCTCCCTGGGTCTCTTCTGAAAATTGTTTTTGTTCTGTCAGCAGTAAATTCAGACTTCATGTTCTTCAGAAAATACATAGTAACACAACCGTAACACAACCTTTTATTCTAGCAATTTTCTAAGTTTATAAGATGAATATTTGAAATTTGTCCCTATTTTTGGGACTGTATTCCCCCATTATTGGCTTCGTCCAGTTTTTTTGTGCTAAGGTTGACAGTTATGGCAAGAACTGAATTCACTGAATATGTTTGAGGGCTGTATTCCCTCATTACTGGGTTTGTCCATGTGTTTTGTACTAAGAGGTTGACAGCTATGGTGAGAACTGAATTCACTAAATGATAGCCATTTAAGTTTCAGTCTTCCTCTCTTTTACAAAGCAGCTGATTTGGCGTAGTGGTATGTTGCTCTGACTGTTTTGCACAGTGACCTTGGCAGTAAAATGTATGGTGGTAACGCAGCATTTCTCTTTCACAAAGCAGCTGATTTGGCGTAGTGGTATGTTGCTCTGAATGTTTTGCACAGGGACCTTGGCAGTAAAATGTGTGGTGGTAACACGGCATTTTATTCTAGCAACTTTCCAAGATTATACAAGCAATGTTTAATGTGTCCCTGGTTTTTGGACTTTTGACCCCCCCCCCAATACATTTTGGCTTTTTCCAGTTTTCTTGTGCTGCGAAGTTCAGATGCAGTTGAGTATTGAGTAGATTTTACAAGGAGCTGAGAGCTGCAGGGGAACAGAAGTTTAGTGTTGCTTAAGTGAAGTTGGTTTGCCTTGTTAATAGCACAACAGATTGTGTACTTGCTTTTGATGCAGAAGGCTGTGGGTTCTACTCCCACAAGGGGTGGATGCTGCCGTACTGAGAATGTTCTCCTTGGTGAAGATACTAACTATGGGTCTGTTATCAGTTTGCCATCCATTTCCTCTTGCAATATTACTAGCTTATTTTTTTAATGTAATATAGGCAATTTATTCCTGAGGGGCAACAGACACTTTATTTTTCGATGAAACCATGAAATATAAAGGTGTTTGCTAGCAGCAACCTCTTCATTAGTTACAGATTTCTTTAATGTGGAATTTTTTAGATGACTTTTACTTCTTCAGAGATTGTGCATATTTACTGATAATGGACTGTAGAATTGTGCATATTTACTGATAATGGACTGTAGAATTGTGCATATATACTGATAATGGTGGACTGTAGAATTGTGCATATTTACTGATAATGGTGGACTGTAGAATTGTGCATATTTACTAATAATGGTGGACCGTGGAAATCTGAGTAGACTTTTATGATAAATGTTCTGAACTGGGCAATTTTGCCATTATGGATGCATGCGTTTTGTTTCATTGCTTACTGGAAAAATGTTCAAAACAAATTTAAAACGCCCTCTAACAACTGTACTGTATTGTACAAGGAATATAATTTAGTACAATGAGGAAGGTGTATCAAAGAGCACATGTATGTTTCATATGCAAGGGGCCTATGATTTGAAAACAGCCCAAAATTAATCTTTATCCGCCACTGACAAAATGTATTTTCTTTGAATGTGGGTTTTAATGCTGTTTCAATGAATGTGAGTTTCAAGGGCAGAGAAGTTTTAATGCTAAGTTTTCATTGTGAGACTGCATTGCTTTGTTTAGCAGACGACTTAGTGTTTGTGCTGTAAAATACAAAATAAAACCTTCAAATGAAGTCCAACTCATCATAGAAGTAAAGCAGTATGCACATTAGTGTTTATGGTAAATGGAGTGAAATAGCCAAGTAATGGTTCATTGGAATGGCTGCAGAGGCTCCATTCAACCATGATTTTGTCAGGGGGGAAGGGCAGCAAACTCAGACAGGCCCAGCTGAACTATACCTCCCAACTGTCCAGATTTTCAAAGAATGAATAGATTTTTGCTTCTTATTTTTGGTTTGTTCTTCATAAAATTTGTAGTTTTCTGGCAAATCATTTAGGAATTAAGTCACTAAATAATGATACACTGAGTTTCAGACTTCATAACCTTCAGAAAAATGCATGCTAAAGTAAGAACTGTTATTCTATCAACTGTCTCAATTTATACAAGAGCAATTTTAGTACTGTTTATATGTTCCCCCAATATATTTGGCCTTGTTCAGATTTACTGCATTAACAGGTTGAGAGGTACATGCAAATAAATTGCTTTATAGAATTAGGAATAGCCAACCTCTCAACTGTCCCTGATTTTGGCTCAAAATGTTGCTCTTCCCCCTAATAATCCCTCTGCAAAATAGCAATTTTGGAAGAAAACATGGAGGGTTTACAATTAAGAAATAACTGTAATAATCAAAGTTATAGATTACTTGAAATGCATGTAGATTCTTTTATTTTGTCAGCTGCTCAAGTTAGCAGTACTAATATTAAAGTGTCCCTTCTTTGACAGGTTCACAGCTGTATTGTGTGGCTATTTTATATTTTTGCATCAGATTTTGGTCCATTTTTCATAAAATTGTGTTTTTTGGCAAATTAGTGACAAATCACTAAAGACTGAAGTTAGAAAATAATGACAGACATTTGAGTTTCAGATTTTATACCCTTCAGAAAATTCATACTAATGCAAGACCTATTCTATTATCTTTCTAAGTTTATTAGAGCAATATTTAAAAATTGTCCTTATTTTTGGGCCTTTGTCCCACTTCTGTGTATGGCTTTGCCCAGATTTCTTGCTCTGAGGTTGAGAGGTATGACAAATGTGTCAGGGCCATCACAGTCAGCCAGAGACATTTCAAATTGTGACATACTTGTTGCACCCCACTCCCCCATGTAGTGACTCTGGATGTGTCCAAGCAAGGCAAGGAGTAGTTATGCAGTGTAAATGTGCAGTGTGTCCCCCCCATCCAAGGTAGACACAAGTACTGCAGCGGCTTTTCATCTGTCCTTGATTTTGCAGAACGGTCTGGTTTCTGTCATATTTTTGTACTGTTGATTTATGCTTATTACTTAGATTTATGCTTATTACTCAGAAAGTGCCTGTTGCTCTGTGTTTAAGTAGCAATGCTTTAATGACCATAAGGTAAGCTTGTCTGAGATCGTAAGATGCAAGTAAGCTTTAATAAGCATACTGTTAAAGAATTGCCAACATTGAAAGCCTTTCTGTTGTTGCCATGCCGAGAATACTTGACTAGATAATGTATAAGCCTTGGGTATTAAAGGACAGGATTCCATTATTTTAAAAAGCTCATTACACTTGTTGGAGACTTCCAGTCATCTCTACAGACTTTATCCATAAACTAAACAGAATGCCAATCATGTGTGGTCCATAACCTGTACAGTAATCCTTTAAGCAATGTATCTTGAGCTTGTTTCTTGTTTGCTTTTCATTTTTTACTTTGATCATGTTTTCCCCATGAAACAAGTAGATAGTTGTCAGGCAGCAGGTCTTTTTTGGATAAGAAACATTTTTACAAGTGGGGGCATCACAGAGATTTCTACTTTCAGCATGTTACTTGGTACTTTAATAAAGCTGAATATAAATTATCATTAGAACTGCAGTGCAAGGAGAAGTGGTTTGAGTTGAGTGCTTCTTGTTTTTCTTATACTTGATTTTGACTGGCATTCCAGTAATGTATTTAAAAAGTAATTTATTTTTTCAAGCCTCACAACCTTTTGTTTCCATCTAGATATTAAGTAAGCTGTCATGCAGCCAATGCATTGAAATATTTTTATTCTTCTACACTTATTTTTGTCTTGATTGGACTCTCATAATGATGGTTTGGCACCCAGGGCAGCGTATTTAATTAAAGTTAGTTTTTGTGGTTTTGAGCATAGATCCTCCCCTTTCTGGTTGGCCACACCCCTTCCCCTTGACCCCACCCATTCAGCTGTCTCCTGCAGGCCCCCTTTGATTTGAAGTCACCAGCCGCCACTGGGGGAGAGGTCATCATCTTCCACTATTATAGGTATTCTTGTAAGAGGTACTGACTCAGAACATGGCCACACTAGAAATTGAAAAATATTTGGTACCTTAGAGCTGAACATGGACTGCACCTATGTCCCAAACTCAAACAGTATATCACATGTGCACAGTCACTGAGCTGGGAAAACCCACCATAGAGGAGAGAAGCACCGGGGTGTCCAATACCACTATGACTCCAAAAGTGTCTCAGATTTGGCTATGACAACCAACAGATGTGCAGGTCAGCCATCCAGACAAAAATCTACTGATAAGCACAACATTGTATTGATGGCAATTACATTCTTTGGCTTGCAGGAAGACATGCACTGACTGCACAGAGATGTGAAGTATTGAGATGCAAAAGAATATAGTGCTACTGAGGCCACTAGTGTCAAATGCTGCCTCTAAAGTTACATGTATGAGACACATTAACTGTAATTATCAACTAGTCTGCCTCCATAGGTCATGTAGTCCATGACCTCTAGAGGCACCAGATGCAAGGTACTTGGCACAAGTCATATAAAATCAGATTATACACAACAGCTGGTGAGATGGCATTAGTGTTGCCTGCAGACATATTGTCTGACAATCGCCATCATGGGAAACACCACTCCTCTGCTCAACACATGATGCCTTATCAAGATGCATGCAAACTGTGGCATATTTCTATCGTTTGCCTGACATGAAGCAAATTCAGTCCCATTATGTAAAGCCAATACAACAGACCACAGAAATGATCAAAGCATGACAGCCTGACTTTTCTACTGGAGGATGTGATCTCTGACTCCCTACAAGCTCAAAAGAATACATGGCTACTGAGTTCATTTCATGTAACCCTATTACATAGTATAGTGTTTCTGTCATATGTCACTGTGTCTCCCCACATGTGTGCCCTGCCCACCACTTAACCTGGATGAGCATGGTACTGTGTGATGCACAGCAGAGTCAGTCCATCCACTGTCATGAATAGCCTGGGTGTGATGATATATGCCTAATTTTATTCTGTGCTGTCTGTGTCTGTAACTGTGGACTGAATGCCACTGCTGTAATGTACAGCACTTATCTCTGCCTCAGCTGTGCTACTGTGCTGCATATTCCTATCTTCATTCTCTATGCTGCTGCTACTATGAATAATATGGCAAACCCTACCATGATGTTCACCTGCCGCACTATTTGCTCGCACAATATGATGTTGTGGAGTACAGCCACACTACATTGAACCACCCTTACTGAGGTGTCTAAACACTGGAAATGTCACTTCAGTAGTCAGAAAACCTACTTAGCTATGCTTCCGGTTTTCATACTGGCTGTATTATAGGCTGCATCCAGCATGATCTGAGGACTGATTATGAGGGACATCAGCAGCAGCTTTAAGGCATATCCAGCATTGCCTACAACACACAACAACACACAACAAATGACATATTTTATAATGTCTGCTCTCAGTTTGCATCATGCCTTTGTGTTTAGGTCTGACAATCTGGCAGGTGTATGCCATGTGACCCTATGGGAAGTTACCTTGCAGGAAACATTGGTAAAGTTTGGATGTGCTACAAGTATGTGAATCATGTGAACTTTATGGGAGGTGCATAGATGGGCATTTATAGACCACATGACAGTTCAGGGACTGGTAGCTCTTCCTGTTCATATGTCATAAGCTCTCTGGATACCGTGGTGGCCTCTTAATAACAATACAGCTGGATTCTATGGCTCCCAGGACATGAGGAAATGGCATATGTCACAGATGGTCTGCATGTTGATGGTTTTCTTCTCTGTCACCTTTGGGAACCAGATATGTCCATCTAGATGTTGTAGCATAATGTCAAGAAACACGTTTAGGATTTGTCAACTGGTGCCTACAATATCCCTTTTGTGTCCCCCCAAAGGTCCTAGAAAGTTCAGTAGATAACATCATTAGTGCCAGAGGAAGCAATATCCCATATGTACTCCTCAAGTGCAGCTGTGAGAAACACAGTACAAGTAGGTCTCTTTACAGTATCCATAATGTGTTAGCCTATCATGTTGTTTTATATTAGGCAATGCCCACCACTCTTTCATTGGTGTGAATCGCTATGATGAACCTTTGTGAGCTCTGTCTCTGACACCAGCTCCCAATATACATTCCTGTATTTCTATTGCTAGCATGGCTGCCATCATGTATACCATAAAACACAGTGTTCAAAACAGTCAAGCGCTGCCATGTAGCACCACATTTTTATATGCCTCTGATCTAGTCTGCCATTTTGTGTTCCTTTATTTACAAATTCCATAAGTCTCATTTGCATGAGGTTCTTCATTCATGTCATTATGAGTTTATTAGCATGCAGTGCATACAATGCTATGAGCAGCTGTGCTTTGTCTCAGAATTGCTCACACCCTGCATATGGTTACAGCCATGTTAATTTGTACTGCACAATGTGCTGCTATCTATCCCAGGCATTATATGACTCAGTTCTTATAAAGGCATACTAGCTCTGTTGTATGAAACTATGCATCTGACATACTCATATTCATAGAACATTGTTGGATGATTGTGAAGTGGTTAACAAGGGGTTTGTGTGTCCTAAAATGTGGAATATCAGGTTACATAAGTCCCAAAACAGTAGCTGCTCTCCTGTACCACAAAAATGAGGAAAACAAAACTAATGTCGCTAATACGTTACATTGTAGTAAACTGACTTAACAATACTGGTACAAATGGGAACTTAGGGTATTAACTGGATGTAGAAAAGTGCAGAAAAATATCTGACACTAACTTTGGAAACATGGTCTGCATTATAAAGCAAGAATTAAATATGCTTTGGACATATTAAGAATTCTCCCTGTTTTCTTTGTCTTTCACGGTGGCTGTTTAGTCTTGCTTTAAAGCATAATCTCAAAAGTTTTAAATATCGCCTGGTTTTCTTAATTGATTCTTAATGTCTTGATGTCCTTAGATGTCAACTGCAACCTTCCTTGTTGCTATTCTCTGCTCAAGTGCAGACTGACTGACTCCCATTAATGCAGGAGGTGTAGCCCACTTTGCTTTCCTCTCTCTTCATTGCTTGGCCACCACGGCATACTTCATATTTGTCCTCTTCATTCTCCTCCTCCTCCATTACCCCCACTCTCCATGCCTCCTTAAAGCTAAATTTGAAAATCCCTTCAGTTATGCCCTCCACTCTGCCTGCAAATTACAACTAAAGTTAGCTACTTAGAGTTATACATTGGCATTCTTTTGGTTATGGCTTCCTCTCTGACACTATATTACCACTGCAGTTTTCCACCACCAATTCAATACAATAAAATGACCACCGCTCTCACTCTCCCATTCCTCAGTATTCATCTCCTTGTTAAGGCCAAAATGTTTCCTGTCAGATGTAGATTACACCCATAAAGCAGAAAACAACTGGCTAAGCAACCAAATCATTTAATTACTGACTTTCTTCATCTATACATTCACTCTGTCTTCCCATTATTCAAAGTTCAACTCATACCATGAAACTTCACTACAAATACCAAGTTCAGGTATGAAGAAAAAGAATTTCATAGCTCTCTCTGTCTCTCTCTCGCTAATACCGCCATACAATTATTCCAAATTAGCATTATTCAGCATTCTGTTCTTCCCATAACATGTTATATTAACTACTGAACTATGGAATAGTGTACAAAATAACCTCTTAGCACTAGCATCCTAACTTCACAAAAATAATAACTTTAACAGTTTCTCACCCCTAGCCACACAAGAGGGCCACGCATTTCAAACATCACTATATTTAAACAGTGTAGAGGAAAACTACTACTTATCACCAACTCCAAAAGACAAACTTATCACATACCTTAACAAATCCTTAAATACTCTATTTTACTTGCATTCTCCCTCCACACACTGCCTGTTAATATTTTTATCCCTCCTTTTGTACCACAATCTTTTTTAAACCACAGCCACATTAACCCCAGTGATCACATCTCTACTGATTCTCTTTACACCTGCCAGTCCTTGTTCTGAAGACACCAATCCAAAAATATATAAAACAGAGAGGAGTTCATACTCACAGCCCCATGCCACAGAAGCATCTCCCATCCCTAAATTTAAATCATCATAATTATTATAATTAGCCCCTCCCCATTCCCCATTTTTGCATAGGGTCAGAGTGTTACTTCAACTGTCTTTACTTCTCTGTGTATAGAGAGAACCTGATAACCTTTTTTAACAGTCATGCCCACTTACCTCAGGACTTTTCTCATGCACTCTGTCCATTTCTTGGCTGGATGTTTTCATGTCCTCTTCCTTGTGACTGAGCCATTATAATCTATTCTTCTTAACATTCTCTGTAATTGGGGTTAACTTGGTTTCTGCTCTGATGTCCTCATTTATTCATATGTCCTAGGGTGTGCATCCTACCATCCATCTCAGGCCCTTTGTCTACATCTTCCCAAGTTTCCTCAGCTGCTCTGCCTTCATTGCCCAGGTGTCTGTGCATACAGAAACACGAGTTGCATTACTGGTTTGTACACCTTACTTTTTGATTTTGGCATTCCTTTATCACTTACTACCCCTGCAACTTTGTACCACTTGGAAGCAGTGCCCCACATTCTAGATTTAACATCATCATGTAGACTTCCCTTCTCCTCAGCGACGACTACCAGATACTTGAAGCTGTTAACCTTTTCCATGACGTTCCCTTTTATCTCAATTGTATGCTTTCTCTAATTTCTCATATTTACTGCCATGACTATTGCCTTGTATATACTTAATTCCAGTCTATTTGCCTTCAGTTTTGTTGACATTTCTTTTCAGTTAAATAAAGGGATTTGGAATATTTAAAGACTGAACCCAAGGTTATGAAAGGTAAGTTGATGTGCACCGACCTTCACTTACAGGAAAGGTAATAACCCAAAGAGATTGTTTGAAAATCTGGAATCAAATGAATGAAGTCATAAAAAGAAAGGTAACTCTACCAGTTATTGTAAGTACACAGAAAACTGCCCTTATGTGTAGAAAGGGCAAGTTATTAACTTTTGCACAAATGGACATCATACCGTTAACAGAAAATGTGCATACGTTGCACAATGTGATGTCTGTTCTGTATTTTATGTTGAGAAAATGGTCAGGAAATAGAATGCTTTATACAGATGTGGAAAATGCAAGAGATAAAGAAGTTTATGTTTTTTGTATAAGGAAAAAAATACAAATGATAGAAGGGGTGATTTGTTGAAAAGCAAAGAAATACAGTGGAATCTGAGGTTGGGGTCATATTTTACAAACAGCCAGAGTTGAAAAACAGATATTTATGGAAAAGAATTCTAGTGGATTTTTTTAAGTTAAGATGCTTATTGGATATTTTTAGTCAGATGTTTTATCTTGTAATATATTTAAGCTGTTTAATGAATATTAGTCTGATGAAGTCCTAGTGAAAATTTGTGGATGTGTTTACTCTGTGAGATAGCATAGTTAACATCTGACCTGGTGAGGTTTTGTTAATTTTTTTTATTTTTAACTAATTCGATGTGCATGATTGCTACAAGATGAGGCTTTTATTCTTATATATATATATATATATATATATATATATATATATATATATATATACATATACATATATATATATATATATATATATATATATGTGTGTGTTTGTATATGTGTAAAGTATAATAGATACGTGGCATGGACAAATGACAGTATAATCACAGTTGGTAAAATGACTCTTTAGCTTGTTTCTGAATGTAACGTCATACCAGACTTAATAGAATTTAATAATTTATTCTTGAGTTTCAGATATATTGCTTATGTGAGTAAATGCACATGTCACATGACATGGCATGTCTGAAATAGTAAATGCAATGTGTGAATACAGATGTCATGTGACTAGGCAGTCCTGAGTACATATAACAATTCATCTCCCTACAGAGTGACTCTTCATCTATAAAATATTACATAACTTTTTGTGTAAAACTGCACCATCTCCGAGTAGTAGCACCACACTGTAGAATGAACTTTTGTTTGAGGTTCGTTATCCACATTGTAAAGTATAGCAGCATATTTGTGTGAGACAGGACTTTTATTTATTGTGAAAAAGCTTAGACACAACACATACACACACACATACACACACACACACACACACACACACACACACACACACACACACACACACACACACACACACACATACACACACACACACACACACACACACACACACACACACACACACACACACACGTCTATATTATTTTGTCAAACACCTATTCAGCAAAGCCGCTCTTCATCAAATGGGGAATTTTAACTAGGGCAAAGAAGCAGCTGGCCACCATCTGAAATTTGCCCTTTTCCCCACTGTAGTGCGATCTCTGAGTTGGTATATTTATGAAGGAGGGGGTGTGGGGTGCACAGCCCCCCACCTTGGCAGGTTTTAAATTTTATTATTTTTTTTTTTTTTGCAGTCGCTCTGTTGACCAACTGCTTGTTTGCCCTACTTAGAATTTGCCATCCAATGAAGAGTGGCTTCGCTAAATAGGTGTTCAATGAATGGCCATTCAACAAAATTACATAGACCCCCCCCAACACACACACACACACACACACACACACACACATGTGCGCACATGTACATACACCAACAAACCAACAAAAACACATAGTTTATGATACAGTTTATTCTAACCTTATATCAACATATTCTTTATGAAGAGAAACTTCTTTGCTTTAAAGGTATCCCCGTTTTTGGAAGGAGGGGGAGATTCCACTTTCTTTCATGCAGTATATTGATTCAGGTATAAGAAACTCTGTCTCTCTTTGTGAGGTAATACCAATATTTTGATGAACTGCAATATTCATGAGTACAGAAATGCTGTTTTCATGTGTTAATTCACTTTTCAGAACACAGTGTATGTGTATTTTTACTCATCTCAGAGACTTCATCTCCATCACCTCAAACTTTCTCAGCACAACTCTAATTGGCATAAGACGAGGGCCATGTTATTCATAACTAGCACTGGACTTAATTCCGATGACATTCTATCTCCTTTCCTAGTACACTATAACAAAAATATCGGTCTAGCCTCATCCTCATATGTCTCAGCCTCTGCCTCAGTTCCACAATGTCAATGTCAATCCATACAAAGTACCTCAGGAATAAAATCAACTCTTCCCTCTTTTCCCGCTATAAACATTTTCATTTTCTTACCTCTAATGTCTCATAAAGTGGTTTGTAAAGGCATTCACAACTTGAATATGGTCTTCCTCTCTTTATCTATGCCTGTATTCAACTTCAAAAGGGTCTTCCTTGCTCCTAAACATGAGCACAGTAGCAACCTCTACCTCTCTTTCTCTGTCATGACAATGTCTCCCTGTCAAAGCCTATTCTGATGTACCTTTCCTTACTCTCGTCCAAAAGAATTCTCAAATGTAAGATCTTCCCAAGTCTTTTCTTAACTTCACTACAAAGTCTTTCACCATTCTACCTCAGGTCAGACTCGAATAAGGCCCATCTGCTACACAGAGCTTCTAATTCTTTACCTTTCCTAGCTGTGCATTTCTAGTACTCAGCTCTAAACTCTGGGATGCACTACCACCAGTCACAAGGAGCAACAAAGCCCCCTTCCCATGAGATATGCAATAAACTACAAAAACTTGTTAAATACTGATGTGCTCCTTCTTCTCACAACCTACTCCATTTTTACACCTTCTACATATCTCATTCCTTCCCTTACTAACTATAATATTTAATTTTATAAATAACTGACAGCATTTTGTTTATTGTTATTATAAAGTATATCAAGTATGTAGCCTAATTATTCTGCATTTGAAATGCACAATTTTCCATTCTTTAGTGTACATATCTTATTGGGTAAATACTGGCATTCTTTTGGATTATATCTCTTCTGCATGCAAATCGTATTGTCTTACTACTGATATTACTTCTGTTTGTTTTAAGTTAGCTGTGTACTATTCTGACTTATTTTTCAACCTTGTAACATTGGGCTAAGGTTAGAATGGATCCTTCTTGGACTAGTCCACTTCTCTGTTTGATAAATGAACAAATAAATAAATAAAAATAGACACCTAAGTAAGTGTAGCACCTATCTGTCTCTTCATACCTTCTCAAAATGCAAGGACACAAGTACACCTAAAACCAAGTCACCTACTCAACGTGTTACACTTCCTGTGTCTGTCTTAGCATTCCCCAAGATCCTTCAGTGCCTGCAAAAGTGTCCTAGTTTTACTGCTGTGTTTCAAGGTGACCATGGACATGGTTCATAAACAAAGGTTAGTGCACCTAGATTCAGCTTGAGGGTTCTATCATTTTTCTAAGATCGTCTTGATACTTGTAGGAAATTATGTCCTTCAAAGTACATGCTTTGATAAAAGGTCCCCAAGTTATTCATTAATGAAAATAATTACGACACAAGACAAGTGAGTGCACTTGTCTAAAATGGTCACTAGTGTTTAAAGGTTGTGACTGTTTAAGGTTATGACTGTGGAAATATTCACTAATTTCCTTTAGTTGAATAATAAAAATGACTTTGTTGTTATTCCTCAGTAGTATGTATGCTGTTTTGCCTTATCCATTATATATAACTACTCAAATTGCATCCATTTCAACTGCTGAAACTACTTCTGCTTTATTCTTTAAGGGAATAAAGCCAATAAATTGGTGGTACTTCCATGCATATCCGAGTTCAGAGGTTTGACTTCTCTTGTACAAAAGCTTAAACAATCAGGATGGGTAATATTTTGTACTACTTGTAAATGCTTATGGTTTCTTTTATGACTTTATACTGCCATAAAGTTTTTTATTTTTCTGTTAACTGGACAAAAGAAATAATCTTTTCAGGCCTTTTAAAGCTATGACTCAAATCATAAGGGCAATGAAAGCATGTAATATACATATACAGCTAGGAACTCCAGTCAGCAAGCATCTGTTTCAGATCTGGGATGAAAATGGAGCAGACAGTAGATAGAAAACAAGGAAGGCACAGACAGTATATGGAAACTGTACATAAAAAGAGACCAGAAGTTAAGACTGAACCCCAGACTCTGGATTTTTGAAATAGTAAAATTACTATAATACCCAAGTTCAGCTCAACACTTTTGCTGCTGTCATACACACCAAGACAAAATGGTAGGCAGAAATGAAACCACCAGCATTTATAAATAATAATAACAATAATTCAGTTTACACAACTTGAGTGTTTAAGCTTTTTTTTGCACAAAACACTTAAACAGGAGCGGTAAAATTATGGAAGGATGATAACCAGTTTATTGGTAATGTAAGTTAAGCCTTGTTTGGATGCTTAAATATTCAGTATGCCATGTCATTTTTGCACGTCAACAGACATACACATTTTTATATACAAATTTTTATTTAGTTTTCTTTACTTGCTGATATATTAGACACAAAGTGACCATTTATAGACACATGGAAAAAAAACAATGATTAATATGGAGCACAACATATACCCAAAACATAACAATGAAGCTGAAGCACGGAGAGAACACCAAAAATGTGAAACACTGCAAAAATTAACGTCATATTTTCTTAACATGCTACCAATATATATATATATATATATATATATATATATATCCTTTGGTAGCTACAACAAAAAGAACTGTTAAGCTAATTTTCATTTACAAAATTATATATTAACTATAAGTTCAGTTAAAATTTGCAGTGTATTCAATTATTGATGTGGTACAGATAACTATAATCTAGTACTTTAGTGATTTATGCATAACAATAAACAAAGAATAAAGTACAGGCAAGAACTATAAAATGGATTTAATGCATCAATTCTCCCACAAAGTGTGAGATGCTACTTAACCCCCAAGGTGAAATCCAAGGGATTTATTCAAGAATCCCATCCTGAGGGCTTGCATTAAATCACACATATACTCTCCTTTTGTGCTTTATGTTTTATACTGTCCAGACGATGGCTTCAAACATACCTTGCAGTGCGTCTCATAAGTTCGTCGGAATGGCAGGGCCAGCCATATATATTCTTTCAGCGGAACACCTGTAGTTTGCTGGATAAGGGGCAGCATGAACCAGATAAAGATATTTTATGTTGGTATGCTGAGTGATGAACAAGATATACTTTTTAATATTAAAAAAAAATTAGTGAGGACATGCTTCCATGAGTGATGGCCGGTCACCGTGTACTTGGAATGATTTGTCCCCATTCACATGTAAAGAAGCAGACACACTAGCCTATTTTACTATAACTGGTCAGATGTATGTATGGCAATAATCAACTACAACTGACTACTGTAAATATTTTGGGAAAGACCACAGTACAATTAGCATTGAACAGTGATATCTCATACTTTTACTTTCACTGGTATCTTTCATTTCAAAAATGGTGACATACTAATCTGTGTCTTGAACATGATAACAGAAAGCCAGGGGAAATGATAAGTTCAGAGTGTTATTTTACTCAGTAAGCAAGTCCAAATACTGGTAACTGTAAACAATAATGTAACAATTTTAAAACTAGGCATATAAATACAAAACAAATCACACCCTCTAACTCTTGTGTATAACCATAAATAACTATTTACTGATACATGATATTACAGACTTTTCTTGATGCTGAGACAAACAGCTAATATAGCATGGCTTTATTACATTTTCCTAGGTCACGCTTCATGACATGCAATTCTGTCCAAGTTCAGTATGCCAATTAAAGGTGGTCACCAAAGTCACAATACATAGACAGTACAGTGTTAGCTGTGCTCAGAAGAAATGTACTTAATTCTAGGGAAGTGACAAAATGTTTTTAAGGACATATTCACTCATTCATCTGAGAAAGAGATATTCAATATGTTGACAGACAAATTGTAAGTAAGTAGATGGAATTAATAAGCTAATTTCCTAGCCACATAAACAGCAGATATACTGATTACTTTAACAAATTATGGCCTTTTCTTATTACATGAGCCAGGACTGCACTTGTTTGCCTTCCACTGAATCAACGTCTCTTAAACAAACTAATCAATCACAGCCCATGTTTTATTTATGTATTTATTTTATGTGAACTCATGTTAAGTTTATATACAGAAAGTTATACTTCCTAATGCAACTGACATGGTCAACATGGCTTCCCTTCACAGTCTCTAGGAGAAATTCCACTAGTGTTAGTAGCACTCAGAAAAAAAAAAGAATAGCTTAAGAATCAACTCTTTTGTCCACAAGAAATCATTACCTGAATAATTTCTAACTGGGCACTGGCAATGAATCACTTTTTAAGGAGATTTCTCCTTTCTTCAAGTCGGTGCGAAAGTGAATTTGGTTTATATAACTTTGTTAGGTGCCAAAAAAAGAGCAGGTTTTCACCTTCTTTGTTTAATGCATTTTTTTTCTTTTGAAACATCAACTTTCAGGAAGTAGGCATTTTATAGAACAAGCCATCAATAAATTCTAATTTAGGATTCTTTTTTTGCTTTCTTACCTTGTCTTAGTTCTGTTTAATAAATAAAATATTATTTGTGTGTGTGTGTGTATGTGTGTATCTATATCTATATATCTCTATCAATATATATATATATATATATACATATATATATATATATATATGGTTTACTATCAAAATATCAAAAGTTATAATAAAATACATTTACCTGTGTGATTCACATGTCCAGTGTTAAGCATAATAATGAGGTCAGAATGTTGAAGTGCATGTAGCGAAAGAATCACATTTAAACTTTCAACATTATTTTTTGCAGTTCTCTACTTCAGTTCAAGTAAAGTAACATTTTTGCAGGGATGCAAGCCCGTCTGTGCCCCCCACCCTACTGCAAATAATATAGTCCAATGGTGAAATCTCACTATAGTGGGGAAAAGGTCATTTCCCAATCCCCACTGTACCACAATCTGTAGTCATAAACATACCTCTCAACCTCTTAGATCAAAAAATCTGGACAAAGCCAAAAGTAAAAAATAGGGACAATTTTTAAATCTTGCTCTTACAAACGTAGAAAGTTGATAGAATAACAGGTTTTACATTAGCATGAATTTTCTGATGGGTATAAAGTCTGAAACTCAAATGTCTGTCTTTATTTTCTGACTTCAGTTTTAATGAGTTGCCTAAAATTTGCCAGAAAACCTCAATTTTATGAAAACTGGACCAAAAATATGAGGCAAAAATCTGGACATCCTGCAAAAAATTGTACAGTATATATTATATATTTTTTTATTTTTATATGTATATATATATATATATATATATATATATATATATATATATACATATATATATATATATATTTATATCTGTATACATTTATATCTGTAGTTTTATATATATATATATATATATATATATATATAAAATATATAAATATATATATAAGTTTACTTTTACAATATCGACATAGCATTGTACGCCTGTGAACTATTCAAACTACAGATGTTCGAATAGTTCATATGTGTGCAAGCTACAAAACTGAACGTTATATTTGAGAATGTACTGTGCATTCGCAAATATAATGTTTGATTATGTACAGGGATTGCGGTACTGTACAGTTAGGGAAATACTTCCCCTTCCTCACTGTAGTGTGATCTCGGAGTTGGAATATATAGTTAGAGGGGTGTGGGGGTGCAGGGGGCTTGCCCCCCTGCATAAATGGGATGTTATGTGTAGGGGTTAGGGAGTTACGGCAAGGGTGGTATTGTTGTTAATGCCGTAAAATGTCGTAGTCGACATTTTCGGCATTAACAGCTATTGTTCGACATTGGTTCCATTCGTGTATGTGTAATTTCGGCTATATAGTTCGGTGTTAATGCCCTATTTTCTTCTGCCTTTTGACATTTCTATAGTAAACTATATATATATATATATATATATATATATATATATATATATATATATATATATATATATCGATATAGATATATATAGATATTTAGATATGGATGTCTGTCAACTGTTGAACAGCAACTGATCGAACACGATTTGGCAATCAGCAACCGATTGAAAACTAATGTAAAAAAACAATAATTTTCTTTTTTTGAAGGAACAAGACCTTCATTAACCCATCCCTACATCCTTTGTTAATTATATATTCTGACTCTGAGATCGCACTACAGTGTGGAAAGGGGAAATACCCCAATCCTCACTGTACCATGACCTCACACAAAAACAACTGCCAGCATGTTTGATCAGCTATTTTTGAATTTTTGATCCGTCATGCTGGCAGTTTGTCGGACATTCGAAAAGTTATAGGTAACCCATATATATATATATATATATATATATATATATATATATATATATATATATATATATATATATATATATATATATATATATATATATATATATATATATATATATATATATAAAATATAGTTATGTGTTCCTACATCACCGACCAACTACATTGGCATACAGTACATTGACCACAAAATAATTTAAATTAAATTGTTTGACATGATAGCATATGCGCAGAGAACAAATCTCAGTGCATGCAATACTAAATTAAAAATAAAAGAAAAGACATA
>NC_056733.1:21626722-21734222 GCF_019279795.1 Protopterus annectens
CATACAAGAGGTATTGTCACCCAGGAATAAGTACAAAATTACATGGAAGGATATGATTGACAAACATTCTGGAAAAACAAGTTGAAGAATGTTTTCAATGCCACTTAAAAATGGAATGTAGTCAACACCAAGTCTGACGTGAATTTTTCAAACTCTTATAATTTGTGTCACACTAGAACATAGTTATTTATTTATTTTTTGGTTTATTTATCTCTTGTTGAATGGGATAGTCCCACTAGGCTGGTAGCCTATTTTCAGTGGAGACCCCTGATGGCATTTATACTACAAGGAGAAATTTTGACAGGATTTTGGGAAAAGTCCCTTTCTCTTTTCAGTGGGTGTTGTGGGATATTTTACATCCATCTGAGCTACCAACAAGTCATGCAGATGGGACCTCAGTTTAATGTCTCATCCGAGAAATGACACGCTCTGGAGTGCAGCACCATGCCCCCCTCCCCATCCTGCACTGCATTGTCAGCAATTTGTCTACCTGGATACCTTATAATATATAATATTAATAAACACATTTTAAATATAAATTTATGTATTTACGTCATTCTGATGAACTACTAATCTCCATTAGCCCCTTAGTCACTGTTTCAGGGAAGACCTGTAGAAAGACCAAAACTGAGACAAATACAGAGTATTATGTCCTTTCCATCAATCGTAATTCAGCATTTTCACTCAGAATATCCCAAGCTCTGAAATGGCTATGCATCAATGGTAACACACACCACAGCAATGGCTGAGTACATGAGCATGCTTTTCACTGAGTCCATCAGCTGACCTCCTAACTACTAGGAAGCATCCTCATACATTATGAAATAAAAATGATGATTTGACATCTACATTGTTAACAAGTAACATAAATGTATTTTCTTGCCTGACTTACAGGAACTTCTAACAGTCAAGGCTGGTGGAGAAAAAGCCCATCCACTAGGTGTGTGTGTGTGTGTGTGTGTGTGTGTGTGTGTGTGTGTGTGTGTGTGTGTGTGTGTGTGTGTGTGTGTTGGGGGGGGGATCTTGGGAAAGTATTCCTGACCCATGAATGAAAGTCATTTTATAAACCAACTGATTTGCTAAGAGTCTGTTAACTCCCAAACTGAGGAGTCCAGCTGTTGGGTTCAATCCTGTGTTGTGACCATCATGGTGGAATAACTGAGTGGTGTCAAGGGGATGGCTTGCAAGGCTGAGTTCATTCCTGTTCCATGAAGAGCTCCAGCTCCAGAAATCATGACTTATGTGGAAATCATGGCCTAGTCAGAAATCATGGCTTATGTGGAAATCATGGCCTAGTCAGAAATCATACTTATGCAGAAATCATGTCTTATACAGAAATTATGGCCTAGGCAGAAATCACTGGACTTGTGAGTCACAGCAAAAATATCTGCAGTGGAGGTGCTTGAAGTACTCCCTGGACACAGACATTCTTCTAGTTCAGAGGGTTTTGATCACAGCAGGTGGACTTCTAAGTCATAGCAAAGAAAATATGGTTGCCAACTCATTTGAAAAGTGTTTACTCAACACTTAATTACCCTGATCTTCTTACTGGAAAGGAGATGCATACCTGCTCTACAGACCTAAATTTGTGCATCCATCCAAGGAACTCCAGATTGAGAAACACACTTATTCTGCAGCCTCTAGGCCCCATAAAAATAGTGATTTTCATGGACAACACAGAAACCACTTTTGACAGGTTCAGATGGAGTGAAACCTGCTCATGACTGTACCACAGACCTAAAGCAAGAAACCTTAATCTGTGAGCACCTCCCTCCCTAAGGGGACTGAAAAGTGAAAGAATTAAAGAGCTTACTTTTACTAGTCCACAGTATAATCATTTAATAAAATGGCAGATTAAACTCACAAAGATTTTATTTAAGTGTTAAATAGTACAGAAAGTATTAATACTCATTTTCACTGACTGTTTTCTAAATGGTACCTTTGTTATACTGGGATTCTAATGTGTAAAACTGAATATAGTAAACAGCTGTATGCCAAATACCATGTTTATTCTGTACAGACATTCAGATTTAACAGTGTACACAAGTAATTAAATGGAACGCATATAAAAACAAAATGTGCAAGTAATCCCTCTGAAAATGCATCATATCACATCATCCGCAGAATAAACAACCAAACAGTGAGTAAAAATCCATAGAAAAAAAGCAGATATATTATTTTAGTGGAGATGTACTGCCTCCCACTTCCAGTGAAGGGAGAAGTACCTCTTATGTGTACTTATTATAAGCAACTCTGAGTCACTGTAACTCAGGTGGGGGGGGTGAAGCATACCTCTCAACTGTACCGATTTTTACAGAATGTTCAGATTTTTTACTCATAATTTTGTTCTTTTTCTCTTAAAATTGTGGTTTTCTGGCAAATCACTGAAGGTTAAAGTCAGAAACTAATGATAGATGTTTAAGTTTCAGACTTTATATCCTTCAGAAAATTCATGCTGATCCAAAACCTGTTATTTTATCAATTTTCTAAGTTTTCAAGAGCAATATTTAAATAAAAATGTCCCTATATTTGGGCCTTTGTCTCCCCATTCTTTATGGTCTTGTCCTGTTTTCTTGCACTAAGAGGTTGAGAGGTATGAATGAGATTTTATCAGTTGCAGTGGCCTGCCTCACCATACCCAGTAGATGTTTACAACATAAACTTCACCGCATAAGAAATAAGCCTGGGCAGAAAACAAACATTCCTAAAATAAAAATCTCAACATTTGTAAAATCTCATATCAACTTCAAACAGCAGCATGGGTACATTCAACCAAATGTCAAACTCAAACAGTTCTGAAGTCATATAACTTGACTATGACGTTTTTCCTTGGAAAAATGTTCCACTGCACTAAAGGTACTCACTCTACTGTTTGACTGTCAGACAAAACCTATCAGAAATTCTTTGTGTGAAATGATTCACATTTAAGATTATTTCATCCATTAGGATCTCAGCCCTGAATGTGTAAGCATCTTACTTTACAACATTGTCTACATCAGTAAACAAGCATATAGTGCAAATATAGCTGCGGCTTTTCACGGTATTCCAATTATTTCAAGCTTAAGTGTAGTGCAATGATCACTTTCCATGCGTTTCAGGTTTGCAGGTTACTTAAGTTGCTTGATTCAATCACCGGATGTGAATTTTAAGTCTGCATGCTAATATATTACTTACATTACTCCCTGCATGTTTTATGTTATCAATGTACATGTGTCATTTTCATTTACTAGAGGCATAACTGAAAAAGCTCCATTTGGATTGGTACACCACCCACCTACCAACTAAATAAGCTGACATTTACTTTTATAAAATGAAAAAAAAAAGGTGCTGTGCTTGCACCTTGTATCACTGGAGGTTCCCCAGAAACAGATGCATCTTGCCAGCACCACACCTCGAGAGAAAAACATAACATCCCCTGCAAACAAGAAATATTAAAGCTTTAGGAAATAGAAGGCACACTGCAAATATGGGAATCAGGGCAAAGTAAAGCTGTGATTTATCAACAAACTGTGTAGCAAGTTGTGCACTTGTATCAGAAATGGCAACATGCAGACAGGTATAGGCTAGTACCCATCTAAAGCTCCAGGTTGTTCTCTGGTGCAGCGAGTCCAAATGTCCAGCAATTGGGCTATAAAAATGACTGAATAATGACATGCAAATGAGTGAGAGCACGAAAATGAGGTCCTGATGATATTAACTTGTTTGCAAAATGAATACAGCATCAGTTTATAGCCATCTATAGAGAAAATATGCAGCTGAGTGCACCTATCTACAAAGGAGGAAAACACACCAAAAGTCTCAACACTACATGCAGCAAGAATGCCCAGTCACAACAGCTATCATGCAGTGGTATGTTACAATCTGTAGACCCACCAGTTCCCACCGGTATACATATGATGCCATCCAGTGCTGATGTAAATAGTGGTGCAAGAGGCTGACTTACCATAGTTTCAGAGACCGACACGTTATTGCTGAGTTTTCGAGTCACACTGGACATAATACACATTTTGGTTGATGTGTCATTCATACACAGAATCTACAAGAATGAATGCCCTTCCCATACTGGTGGAGACTAAGTTATATATAGCTATTTTTATACTAGGTACAGGGACCTTTCAGAGATCTACTGAGGATGCATTAGGTATTTCACAAGTCTCCACAACTAGAATACTCAAATTCCTTAATATACTGTTTTTATCTGTGGAGAAAAACATTTTCCTACTGTATCAGATGGGAGAGAGGCAACACTATGCATGATTTGTATGACTTCACCAACTCACTGGGGTACTGGGTAGTACAGATTACATACTTGTAGCAAAACTCTGACAGTTGGTAGAGAGGATAAGGTTGTGAGCTGTAGTTTCTGTCGTACAGGGTTTGATTCCCTCAGCCCTCATTTGCCTTCTGTGTGACCTTGAGCAAATAACTTAACTAGAAATCTCTCTCAGGCTGTACCTAAAAAGGGACTGAGTGCTCACTGGATCTACCTGGTAAGCAAGTAGGTATTATTTAGAAAGGCATAATGGTTAAGGTCTTTACCTCTCATATACAAGATACAGGGTTTGATTGTACTAGTATGCAGACTGATAGCTTAGCATTTACCTATTAACCTAAAGACCCTCACCTGGCCCACAGCTAGAAAGTTTTGTGAACAGGAAGGGCTACCATCCATATACAGCCAGGTCTGTGACCTCTATGTGTATCATAACCCAAAGTGCATGCATAGCATCCAGGCAGCTTGCATCATTCACACAAATTTCAATTATATTGCCACTTCTTACATATTGAAATTCCACAGGGGCATCTACTAGGTAAGTGCAGTCACTGTGGCTACTCTTACAGTATACAGCTACGTGTTTAGTGTGTCCATATGTAGTAATTCCTTCCCACATATGTGTATGCACTGTTACAAGGGATGATGGGTACTCACTGAAATCCTGGATTTACAGCACTCAATGGGGAACCCAAACTGTGGCCAAATGGGTCTACTTCAAATTAACGAAATACCACTTACCCAACTTTCATATAACCGAGATGAAAAAACTGAAGTGACATTTTAATAAACACTTACATTACCGATAGTTTAACTATGGAAAGGAGGCAGTCGGACAACTACAACAAAAAAATACTGAAGCATTTCAAATCAATCACACCTCCCCCCAACTAAATTTACAACTCCAAGATCACACTATAGTGGGGAAAAGGGCAAACTCCCAAATGTTGCCCAACTGCCTCCTTTCCCTAGTTAAACTATTGGCAATGTAAGTGTTCATTAAAATGCCATTTTGATGTTTTCATCTCAGTTATATGAAATTCAGATAAGTGGCATTTTGTTAATTTGAAGTAGACCCAGACAATAACCAGTACAACACCATAAACATGCACACAAATCCCAATTTCATTGCTTTGAGATTTCTGGGAGCTGCATAAAATGGTGGTGAGGAGACAGACTGCACAGCCCCATGACACTGGTACAGTTGGACAGTACACAATCTGGTCCAGAAGGAGGGGTGGGGAATCAACACTATCATTTGACAAGAATGAGGTGAAAGAACAAGCAGTGGCAGCTGCATAACCCCCCCACCACACACACACACACACACACACACACACACACACACACACACACACACACACACACACACACAGACACACACACACACACACACACACACACACACACACACATACACACACACACGCACACACTCTGATAGGTGTAGCACACAGCAGCATAGGCAATGCAGTGATATCTATTCCAGATGTCTGGGCTCTGGCAAGCATGTAATGACAGTGTGCCACATTAATCAAGTATAATGATTGCAATGTTAATACCAAGCTTTGTTGGTCTTTGCATGGTGGAGCATGCAGTATCCAGTAGGTGGTTAGGAACAAAGTGAAACATCTGTCTACATACAGTGGGAAGGGGCACAACACAAAAGTATGAGATGAATATGTTAAGGTAATGGATACCCTGTGTCACATATTTCCTCCTGCTATAGGCTGGGAGTTCCACTATGTGATTATGCTCAAATATGGAGTGGATTATTGGATTTCTATGTTATACATAATTTTCTTCTGGCATGTGATCAAGTTGCCACTTTCTGGCTGTGGTCTGTGGCCACCATGTTGGCTTGTTACAGTATGACTTGTGGCCTTCCCAGACAGGAATACAGTGTGACCCTAGTGCTGTGACTTGGATGAGGTATGCTGATGATGATGGACAAGTACTATGGTCTCCCACAATGAGGGGTGGTGGGGCATGGTACACATCCAAATGCAGATGTGGACTATGTATCCCTCCATGTCCCCCTACATGGCTACTCCTCATGCATGCTCCACCCCAAATTTGGTAAGAATGACAGTGAATGGAGGTATTTTGGCATAAGCAAACCTCTGCATAAAGGTGTACATCACAGTGGAGTGTGCCACCATTGTCCTCCAATTATTGAGTCCCTAGCATCCAAGTCCTCTCAGATGACAAACAACACACCAATGAGTTCCATGTTACATTGCTTTGCAGCAGATTGTGCTTTGATGATACTGAAGCACATATACTGACTGACCCTGGTTGCCAACCTCATGCCAAGGGTCACCCATAACATGTGACAGTGTTAGTCACTCCTTTGAGGGTGTGACATGGTGGCATACCCATTTCAGACACAGCATACGTATCTGCTGCTACAGTCACAGGGGGGATTATTGTTGGAGGTTGGAGTCATGGGTGATCACACCTCCACTGGAAATGCTGAGAGCCACTCTCACTGTACAGCCTCAAATTATTTTGTTAGTGAGACCTATACTGAGAGTGGATCCACAACCAGGATGGAGGCATACAATGCCACTGTGTCATCAGGCTGTGACCCAGGTGTCAGACAATGCCACTGTGCCATCAGACTGTGACCTAGGTATCAGACAATGCTCTAGTGTCATCAGACTGTGACCCGGGTATGAGACAATGCCACTTTGTCATCAGGCTGTGACCCAGGTATCAGACAGAGACACAGTGTCATCAGACTGTGACTCAGGTATCAGACAATGCCACTGTGTCATCAGGCTGTGACCCAGGTATCAGACAATTCCACTGTGTCATCAGGATGTGACTCAGGTATCAGACAATACCACAGTGTCATCAGACTGTGACCCGGGTATCAGACAATGCCACTGTGTCATCAGACTGTGACGCAGGTATCAGACAATGCCACTGTGTCATCATGCAGTGACCCAGGTATCAGACAACACCACTGTGTCATCAGACTGTGACCCTGGTATCAGACAATGCCACTGTGTTATCAAACTGTAGCACAGGTATCCCTATCTTACCATCATCAGCCATACACAGGTGCAGAGATCTGCCTCATGGTTTTCCCCTGAGCATGGAGACCTGTGAAAATGCATTCCCCTTTCCCATGCACACTAAACATGTTCATGTAGGTGTACCTTATAGACCTATCCTACCTCTGCAGCTATCTTGGCTGGGCAAAGCACATGATGCACTTGCATTGATGTGGCCAGCCTATGGTGTCTATGTGCAATGCAACTGTACAGAACTCTGGTACAAGTGGTACTAACATGGTGCATTAACCACTGCCCCATGTGAGGGTCAGTCAGTCTTCATGTCTCTATCCACCCCTCCAATGACAACCCTTAATAAAAGACAGTTAAATGTTTAAAGACAAATACACCTTAGTTACATAAACAAATATTTCTACATAAATTTAAGCAAATTTAAATTTCAGCTTAGCTACATGCAGTTTAAAAGGAATTTTATTTATGGTTTTAGAAAAGGTTGATACAGACTCTAGGGGTGGCCAATGGGGCAAGAAGCTTGAGTATGCTTAGCTGTTATGGCAGTTAAAAATAGATACTACTGCCAAACAAGGAATAAATGAAAGTATTTCCTTCACTAGTTTATTTAAACTGTCTTATTAAGTAATGCCATTCTTTGCTTTTTAATAGTACCTACCCTCTGGATGTGTAGTTCTAATGAATTCTTTGATTGACAGAGAAGAAAAGAGGTCAGCTTGAATGTTATTAATAAAGACCTGCCATTTTGCACCCATGGAATTGTACTGCAACATGTTTTTTGATCATTTTAATTTAACTGATCTTTTGGAAATGCTAAATATTAAATCAAATACAACTTGGATACAGTTGCAAAAATACGCCTTTATTGCAGAAAAGAAAAAATGGTGAGTTCATTTGTACAGAAAGGCACCAGGCGTAATACATATTTTTATTTTTATTTGGGCACACTTCAGTTTATACTGCTGACTTATGAACTGTTAAAAGTGGAAAGGAATGTTCTGAATTTGCCATTTGGTTCGCTACTGACTCTACTGTATTTATTTTCATGTAACTTAACAGATGAAAATTATTCCTTATGAATGCCGATGACACCATTTTATACTCCAAGCTTAAAGACGTAGAGCTCCAATAAATTTATTTCAAAGTGACTTTAATAGAAATGCAGCATGTTCCATTTTATTGCAGACATTTTCCAAATGCAAACCTTGCTGATATAGATTCATAAATAACTTTTGGAGAATACACTGACATTTTGAATCATAAGCATGGTTATCAAACTTAAAATTATCTGTTTGAGTATATATCTAGGGTCTATTCCAAGGAGTAATCACTTCAAAATCATTGTTAAAATTATCTGCACCAAAGACATGGCTTATTCTACATTTTCTATTACTGATACAAGGTTCATCCTGGTGCATTTGTCAACAGCTAGTCAATTCATTATTTCTGGCATAATTCGATTATGGGAATTTTTATCTGCAGAAACACCGCTACCCTTTTATTTGACAAACCAGTTCTTGTTATCACTGAACCTTATTTGTCAATGGTTTCCACGGAGGCCTCATCACTATGTATTATTTGCTTTTCTGACTTGGCTGTCATTAACAATGAGCAGACAACAGCAGCATGGGTATTTTCAAACTGATTGGAAACCCCCCTATTTAACAAACTCTCATACTCTACAGGATTTCTAATACAACAGTTTCTGATCAAAAGGTTTATTCTAGCATCATTAAAAAAATCACAAAGGTAACATAAACAATTCATTTGCACATGAAATGCAAGAATAAACTAAATCATCATATTTCAGCAATTTATTTATAACAAAAAGCCTTGAAGAATAATTACTGCTTTGCTAACATGCAGACCAGCAGTTTTTACTACTATTATATTTCTGAACATGATCAGGCAATGCCATAGGCATTGGCTGATACACTTAGCCAATGGTGTCAGTCAGTGGCACTCGACAGTGCTGGCAAAATACCCAGGCAAGTAATGTGAAATGATGATTCCTGCAACAGCAGCATACCACACAAGCCACACCCTCTGAACAATGTGCATTTCACTACAAAATAGTATAATTTGGAATGCATTTTTAGGAAGGGAGTAGCTGAGACTGAAGTGTATCATATAGGAATTTTCTTATAAAACATCATCTTAATTAAATAACAGATATCACGTGATTTGAAGTTAAATTTACTTTAAAGCTTCAGGAAAAAAGGAACCTTGGTGAAAGTTATCATAAATGAAAGAGATTAAAAAAAATGTATCAGTTAATATGATGTCAGTGAGGGGCGATACAAAGGATAAGGACACTGGTCTGTATTAGTGCATAGTCAAGTTGAATGGAGCCCTGATTATATCCCAGGCAGCCTGAGTTCAGCTATCAGCTTGGGTGCTTGACAGCACAGTCATGGGGGGTGGGTGTGTTGATTCTGGTGGGGAATGGTTGGTTCATAGGTGAGTACTAGGCTAATGGCCCTGGAGCCTTTACAAGCCTATTAGTATCTGCGTTTGTATTTCACCATTGTATTTCTCACCACGTTTCATTTTTATGCTATCTTAATTTACAAAAAATACAAAAAGTGCCAAAGAAACCAAACACATAATTCCTGTATTTTTAGGGTGATTTGCAGCAGTCAGTTTTAGGTAAGCTTTCATCCGTTTCTAATGGATTCCAAATGTTTGCAACCTAACTTTCTGATAGATGTCCCAAGGTGTTAAATTAATCAAACAGCATATTCCTTCAGAAAGCTACAATATTCTTCCCAAAGTACAATGTCAGATAGATGGTTTGTTTCTGATTCTTTAAAGTTCAATATTTTTAAAAAATTTGCTTATGCTAGAAGTTTTTTTAACACAACACTTCTCTTTTTTGCATTATTTTTGAGAATCTTTGCATTTCTAAGGACAGTGAGGTCAGACAGTGCACTATTATCCATGCAAGCAGATGCCTTCAGACAACTGATGTCACAATATGTCTTAATGAGCGCATAAGGTTTCATCAGAGAAAACAACAGTAGATTACAGATTTTGTCAATACTGTGTTTACAAAAGGAGCTTTTGAACAATCTTATTCTGAAAGAACTGTTGAAAACATTGCTGCTCAAACACTAACTGACAGTATTAAGTGCTAAACATAACAGCCTTCTTCAGTGGTAGGCAAAAGCATCTTACTACTTCCAATAGTTTCATAAAGAAATCTTTGCAGCAGTTTACAGGTGCTGTCTGACTTTTCTGAGGAATCTAGTGAGACACGCTATATTATACAGAACTACTTTAAATATTTTCTAAAACTAGTTTCTAATACAAAAAAGTACTTACAATTATCAAACCAAATATATTTAAATTTCAGTAATTCTCAATATCATCACTAGATTCAGAAACACCCCTCTGGGCTATAACACACACAATGGTTTATTTGCATATTACAAGTGTGATTGTTAAATTCCTGTCCAAATGTATTATTTAAAGCAGCACCAACATCAAAATGTGCAGCCACATGCCTTCAGCTGTGTACATGCTGATGTATTTTACAAAATGCTAACCTTGCAAGGTCTGCAACCACCTACTACTTCCTAGTGTCAGAGGTCATCTGCTTGTGTGACCATCACCAGTCAGGAAATGCACAACTGGTTGAAACTGCACTTAATTACTCAACAGAAGGAATTTCCCTTCCCACATGGTGTAGTGAATTCCTATTAGACTATGTAAGTAAAGGTATACAGGTGTTACAGCACTCCACAAGGAAGAGATGAGGACTCTGCCCTTACACAAATTCAGATTGTGTTTCACACAGTCACATTTACTCAGAAGTGGAATTTGAGAAAAAAAAGGTTGAGAATGGCTGTTAGAGACTGGCCTTACCCATCCTATGCTTGATAAGTATATATTACCCCTAATGAGAGAATTTGAGGGGACACATGCATGAGATAAAGCATTTAGGAGCTGGCTCTCTCCATTAGTAGCTTAGGTGGCAGTAAAATCTCTGTTTCCCTTCCATAGATCCAAGTTGCACTGGAACATGGACACAGATGAACTCTGTTTTATGTGAATGGGGAGTTCGTTCCAGAGCAGGAGTATCTTCTGTGAGATATGCCTGTCCTTCCAATTCTTTTGCCACTTCTGCTATTTTAATACATTTTATTGCAATCATAAGGGCTGAGATACATTTTGCAGTCTGCAGCTGTCTAAAGAAGTAAACAATAATAGCCACTTAATCTGCATGCCTTCATCAAGTGATCTAGTTAGTTTAATTAAAAAAAACCACTTTTACCAATGTAAGTCAGTAGTTACAGTATGTGCCACAGTCTGGCCTATGAAGCAAACATCAAGTCACAGATATATTATCTGGTGGCTGATTAACTTTATATGACAAATAGCCAACATTCTCCTTCATCCCTGTAGAAAGGGGGGGGGGTCTTCCACCACTGAATGTTAAAACAGTATTGTCTTACAAATGATTATGAAGAAAATCAGGTCCACCAATGCCCAATCCAGAGGACTTATAGTTATCATAATAATAATAATAATAATAATAATAATAATAATAATAATAATACCAAGAAGCCCTGTTGCAGGACATGTATCTAAAACATGAGCTATGATTCAAACTTATAAACAATGAAATCAGCAGCAGCAGGTTGCGAGTGAATATTATATTATTTATCTTTATAGCTAACCTACTACTAGACAAGTTCTGAATGGATAAGGACATGAATTAGTGCTTGAAAATGGCTAACTTTGTACTCCCCACAGCTGGTCTGGGTCTATATTACAACATCGAACTTACAGGAGTCCGAACATTGCAATATCGAACCCATATGTTCGAAATGTGAAAATAGCAAAGCCATGGAACACAGATTTTTTTCCCAGGGAAAAAAAATAGGTGGGCCATTTTCACGGCTTTGCTATGTCCTCCACTGTGGTGCGATCTCGGAGATGGTATATTTAAGTAGGGGGGGGTGTAGTGGGCACAGCCCCCCACATTAGTTTAAGTTTAAAGTGTACGTGTTTTTTTTAATCACTGTTCTGTGTTTTCATACTTTTTGGGTTTCGAACTTCCGGTTTCGATATTATATCGTTCGAACTCCTGTGAGTTTGAAAATATAATATAGACCCGCTGGTCTACATGGAAAATCTCTACAGGTTCAGATTTTATTTGTGTAACAGCAGTGATTGTGATATAAATGGTCTTTACCCCATTTTACTAATTATATTGTGGCTGTGAAGTTATTACAAATGTCATATAAAAATGGCATAATTCATTTTTGTTTGTTTTTATAATCCTTTGATGGTGTTGTCTTGAATTTCTGATTGAGGACTATCTAACTAATGAGTGACATATTTAAATTCATTTATCTAGCATTAACCCAATTGAAACAGGACATATGCAGTTCAAGTTCATAAGTTATAAACACAGTGTTTTAGGCCGTAATGACATTGAAAAACACTAACTCTAAGAATTTTGACTTGAAGCATTCATTACCAAAAATTTGATTTCTCCTTCAATTTTGATAATTTGCCTAAAATCCTTTTTCTTTTGGAAGCTGATGCAAAATTCTTGGAATATTCTGATTTATGTATTTATTCCTTGGTGATGTTTCTTTCAAAGATCTAAGACAGTTTAAGTTTACGTATCTTTCAGTAACATGATTAGAATTCTCTTCTAGATTCAGTATGGCATGCAGTAATTCATTATTACAAGCATTATATGCCGAAACTGTCTTGACATGTATGCATCTATAATGAAGTGAAAACAGTTTCATTTTTGAGTATCTGTGTTGATATGGCCCTTACTGAGGGTATACATATCTGCTTTGCACTGATTCAACTTTTAAAGATGACTTTTCATATAAATATAAAAAGTATTTGTTACATTCCAGTAAAAGTCTCAGGTATGTAGAATAGAGAGAAACAATGGGGTTTTCATCTCTTAATGAGATGGATTTCAGCATTAACCCATATGTCTTAAAGTTTTCCTCATTATGTTGATGTTTACATATTTATCAAAAGGAAATTTACTAGTTAGGGAAGAAGATCTTTATATTCTTATGTTTCCTTAAGGATTTGATAAAGTCAATTGATAAAAGTGCTAATCCTTCAAATAAAGCTATTTTAACTCAAGACTAAAAATGTAAGAATTTTTATTCTACTGCATACTTCTGACAAATAATAAGGTAACAACTGCTAGCAGCTTAGAAAAACAAAAGTGATGGATCTAGCAGCTGTTATAACAGCTAACCCTTGACAGAACTGTTAAAAAGATGCAACAGCTGTTTTAAGAGTTAAGCTATTTTATAACTAGCACAAGGCTCTGACATCTGTTCTAACAGCTAACATGAGATAGTGCAGATAGAAGGATCCAATACCTTTACTAACAGTTAAGGACATAGAAAAAAATAAACAGTGCAAGACCCCTGCTGCTGGTAAAAAGCTAAATACTGAAAGATCTGAACAACAGCCATTGTAACAGCTACCTTGAGTTGTTCTCTCTCTTAACTGCTACCCCAAGCTGCTACGGTGCATTTAAATATATTGGGGATCTCAGTGTATTTTACGTTTTGGGTAGTTCATATCACCAACTAATATTACTTGTTTGTGATTTAAGTACTTACCAAGATGGAAAATATAATTCTGATGAGTTTGTAGATCATTAGAAGGCTTCCTGTAACTTAATATTCCTCTTGTTGTATATATACAGGATGGTTTTTCGACATCACCAATTAAGGTTTCCAGTAAGTGGTTAATGTATACTAATTCTGACTACAAGAAACTTTCCAACAATAATAAACTTCACCTTCTAGTTTATTTTGTCTCATGCAAACATGTTTGGTATACAATGGGAATAGTAAATTAGTAACAACCAGAAATATCCATTACATATATTTTCTCTGCTCTCGTAATATTTATTACTTAGACTTCAAACATTACAGAAGTATATTCTTAAAATATTATTAAATTTTCTGTTCCTTGTTGAGCCAACTTTGGTAACCCTGAGTTTCCATAAAGAGAGAATGAAGTAAAACTTCAACTTTGCTACTAACGTAATGGGTGCCAAAGTGACTAAGATAAATTTACACTTGTTTTAACCTACCTTGACAAACCAATACCTATAAAACTAGAAAGCCAGCCAAATTGTACACTTTTTTTTCGAGCCTTAACAGTATTTCTGTGCATATAAGCTTATTCTTAAAACATTTTAAACTTGCATTCCTATTTTATGTACACTTTATGCTGCCAAATAGTCGTTGTTGACAGGGTAATTTTATTGTCCAGCACCCCCATATAAAGCTGCTTTCTAGCTACATTTTAAAGAGCAAAGAAACTAAACTTCTGTCTTGATCTTAAGCAGTCTCACCAAGAAATGATGACTAGGATTGGGAAAAACAGCATTCATAGCATAAAATGGAAAAGCTATAATAATGATCATGAATGTCAGACTGGATGCATCAATTTTCCACAATCCCTGATTTTCCAAACCCACTAATTATTTTTTTTTTTGGGGGGCTGTAAGCGGCATACTGGCACATGCCACACATATTCTGCTTGCAATGCTAAGGCATCTCTGCAGCACTGAGCATAATGCTGACTCATCATATATACACATAGACCAAAGCCATTAGTATTAACTGACCACTGGCACATGCCACGGATGTTCTGATTACAGTGCTGTGGTGTCACTGTGGCACTTTGCATAATGCTGACTCATCATATATACACATAGACCAAGGCCATTAGTATTAGCTGACCACTGGCACACATGTTCTGATTACAGTACCATGGTTTCGCTGTGGCACTTTGCATAATGCTGACTCATTATATATACACATAGACCAAGGCCATTAGTATTAGCTGACCACTGGCACATGCCACACATGTTCCGCCTTACAACACCATGGTGTCACTGTGGCACTTTGCATAATGCTGACTCATCATATATACACATAGATCAAGGCCATTAGAATTAACTAACCACTGGCACATGCCATACATGTTCTGATTACAGTGCCATGGTGTTGCTGTGGCACTTGCATAATGCTGACTCATTGTATATACACATAGACCAAGGCCATTAGTATTAGCTGACCACTGGCACATGCCACACATGTAATGATTACAGTGTCATGGTGTTGCTGTGGCACTTTGCATAATGCTGACTTACCCTGGCAGTTTGCATTGCTTATCAGGCAGCTGTCTTAGCAGCTTCAACTATACAGGGCTCATTGACATAGTTAGAAATGCAACTTGTCTTTGGAAAAATGTGCTGATGCTACTGGGGGTGGGCAGATAGTTTTTTCTGCATTTTTTCTGGCTATGCACATCGCCACTTGCAAAAAAAAAATGTAAACATTCCAGCTAAAATTAATCAACCAATAAATTACTCAACTGATCATAAAGCTTCACAAAAAAACACCAAAGCTGCTTTCTAGCTAACATCTAAGCTACTTTCCAGTCAAACTCAGGAAATCAAAGTACAGTCACAGAAAGTGGAATTCAACTAATCTGATGCAGGATTCCCCTAAAAGATACATTTAAAAGTGAATGTGTTTTAATGAAAAGAAAACGAGTTTTTGAATTTTTTTTTCTCAATGAAGAAATGTAGTTTGCCCCTCATCACACACACACACACACACACACACACACACACACACACACACACACACACACACACACACACACACACTATTTCAGTGTCACAGAAAAATTCTAACTGGCAGTTATCAGGTTACTGATAGAGGTTATTGAAATTGATAACTGTATCACTCAGCTAAACAGCTGTGTATTAAGCAAGCAATAATGCCCAACAAGGTGTGTGTTAATGTGTAATTAATGCCCGCTCAGGGGTGTGCCTCTACACCACTGGAAGGGCATTAATTACACATTAACACACACCATGGAGGGCATTATTGTCCTTAGAGCATGGGCTCTCTGTAAAATGGTTGTGTTTTACTTACTTATGTATATTTTAAGTTCTATTTTTTTAATATATTTTTGATGTAAAATAGTGCCCCCACCTAATGTTTCAGACATGCTGTAGTATATGTTAATGGTGTTGGAGAAAGCCTTTTACATCTAAAATATATTAAAAAATAAAACAGTACTTAAAAAAATACATAAGTAAGTAAAACGCAGCAATTTTACAGAGAGCCGATTCTCTAAAGGCTGGCAGAGATCATTATTTCTTCCCTCTCTCCTACACATACTACCAGGGGATCATTGGTTCACTTTCGCATTTCACTCACTCTCTCTCACACACACACGCACACACACTCAATCGATCACTCTCTCTCGCTCTCTCTTACTCTCATACACGCATACAGTCCCTTTCACATTTTATTTTTTTTTTTTATTTTACACTCCCTAAACAGCAAAAGCACTGCTTAATGAGTGTTAAATAATGGCTCGCTATCACTTTCACTGACATGCATGCATACACTCAGACACACGAACACACACACACACACGCACATACCTTTTTTTATCTTCTTATTTTTTACATTTTACACTCACTAAACAGCAAAAGCGTTGTTTAGTGAGTGTAAAATAATGGTGGCCATTTTGTTTTCTGAGTCCGAGCTCCAAAGCAGTTTGATATGCTGCCATGAAGCGTCAGACTCATTTTTCTGCGGGCATTACTTGTATATTAATACCCTGCTGGGGAACATTTGTTCTCTAATCAGGGTACTGATGTACAGTAAGCCTATTCTCTAACACAATTTAAGTGGTATACTTTTTGTACAAAGCATTTCTTTATCCTTCTGCACCAAATTCTTCCTTCCTGAAGAGCTAGTTAAATAATTATTAGTAGTTTTTCAAGCTCAGTGCCCTATTTTAATATAATTTGCTCTCTCAATTAACGTGAATATTGTCATCCATATAAAGATCTTTTTTTACATGTTTTCTACAATCTCACTTTTTCTAACCTAGGTTACAAGAAGTAACAACCTTTGTGCTCCAAGCCCCTTGTCAGATGCTCCAGTTCAAAATTTGAACTGGCAGCACCAGTTACATGGGCAGTAACCAAAAGACACTTAGGGCACAGTTTAGATGGAGGAGGGAAAACTGGACACCTATTGCACAGAAATCCAAAGAAAATGCAGTTCTTTCTGCTCTGCATCTCATTAAGATGCGTGGTAATGTCAGAGACTGCCTTGAATCCGTGTTTCTAGCATGACTGGCTTCTGCTTGTATGGGCAGACTTATTCCATTATCTTGGAAAGTATTGTGTATTGAATGTGTCAACATTTTTCTTCTATTGATAGCATTAGATTAACTATTCTGTTGTTAGCTCCCTCAGAAGTCTGCTCTAAGTCATAGATTTTCAAACAGAAATAAGTCCAAGATTGCCTTATAGACCAGGCAAATATCTTCTCTAACATTTTAGTAAAGAATTTAACACTCCATGAAGCCTTTCTGAATAGTCAGGTTTTCAAGCCTTATGTTGTCTTTCAAGAAATTATTGTACATTTTAAAGTTTTTCAGACAGCTTACTTGACTGTTACAGATTGAACTGCAGTAGATCATATTAGTGAAATATAAAGTGGAACAATGGCACCTTGGTAGATAGGTTCACCGCTCATCTGTCCCTGATATTCACAGACATCCCTGGTTTTGACTCAAGTTCTAACACTGTCCCTATTAATCCCTCCTAAAACTTGTCACATTTGTAGTAAAGGAGGTGAATTACATTTAATAAATAATGATAATAATTAAGTTATGGACTTATTTTACTTCAGAAAATGTATATTAATTCACATTTTCTTTTTCTACGAAGGTCTCAAGTTAATGGTACAGATATTTTAAAAGTATACCTGATTGTCTCTAAATACCTTACTATAAGCCAAACTTATCTGCCCTCCATTACATCCATCACCTTGAATTCACATGCCCTCTGCTATACTTTTTTGCATCTTACTCTAGTTTATCATCACAATACAATCACAATCTCAAACTATTTTAAATTAACTCCAGGCTTACCACCTTCTCTTCTACTATATACATAAACTAGCATTGCACCATAATGTTACTACTGACCAATCACATCTCCCACACCCATCCTTATCACAAATTGCAAGGTAAAACACCTAGCCACATTATCAAAGACCACTCTGATGTCAAAACATTTCCAACCTTACCTTCAGCTGCACACATATCACATGATAAGTCTTTATTTACACCTGACACTGCATTCAAACACACAAATTCCACTTTTCCTATTTTTAAACCCACTATCACAGTTGACATGCTTCTCCTAACTTGCCTACTCTTTTTACTCTTAATTTTCAACCTCACTACAGCTACATCTTTGCATAATCCCACACACCAAAGCACATCAACAACCTCCTCTAACCCTCTCCCCAGTAAACAACACAGCTTCTCACGTATCTCCTCCCAGCTTTTTCCCTATACCCTCCCATTCTATTCAAGCCACAAATTGGTCTCCTCACCTCCTATGAAACCACACTTGACACCAGTACCCTCATCTAGGAATAAAAAACACTTCCTATGGTACGCTTTCCTCATTACCTATCTACTCAAATGTGGAGACGTATATCCTAACCCTGGCCCACCCTCTAATCCTAACCACAAGAGAAACCCAAAGATTTAAACATACTTATACTTAACCTTAGAACTATATGTAATAAAATAGTCTCCCTGCATGCCAGGATTGATCAAAATAAACCTGACATACTAGCCCTTACTGAAACATGGCTACATCCCAATGTAAAAGACTCAGAAATAATACCTCTAGACTTTGCAATAACCAGAAGAGATAGATCTAAAAAAAAGGGGGAGGGATAGCACTTCTATATCCTCTACATTCAACATCACACCCTATACCTGTAATATACCCATCTTTTCCAGTGCTGAGGTACTAATCTCCTTTCTGGACCTCAATATATCAAAAAGAATTTGCATAATAGTAATATATATCCCACCAGGTAACAATAAACCAGTGTTAGAAAATATTTTATCCTGGACATCCCAAACAATAAACCTTGAAACAATAATCTTGGGAGACGTAAATATAGATTGGCAAACCACAGCTTCCAACTCCCCCACAAATAGTATAAATCTGTATGTTTTTTCTAAGCTTATCAATGCTCCAACAAGATACAGCAAAGATCTTACCTGCCAGTCCACCTTAGAATGGATTCTAGTATCCCGCCCTGCTAATTACCCCTCTTCTGGTACACTGTGTAGCTCCCTGAGTGATCATCTGCCAGCTTACTCCTTTAGAACAAACTCCCAACAACTAAAAGTACACACTATCAAATCAGTTCGGAACTCACTTAATTTTTGTCAGCATAAATTCAGCAATCTCCTACAGGAAATAGACTGGGAACCCCTTAAACAACTACCCTTTAATGATGCTGTACTATACTTTAATAACACCTTCCTTCACATACTTAATACTGTCATACAACATGCTGATGACTCAACACTAGTTTGCTCAGCCAGCAACCCTCTCACACTCCTCTCCATTACCCAAAAAGTCTTCAAAACCACTGAAGCTTGGTTTCTCAGTAAAAATCTGGTACTGAACCCCCAAAAGACCAAATTATTAATTTTCAAACCAAATAAATCCAACTTAGAGGCAGAAACGTTCAATATTATGTCCAGTGATGGTACCATTATCTCCCCAGACTCCCACACAAAACATCTAGGAGTGACCACTGACAACAAACTGAAGTTTGACCTTCACATAAATCAAACTATCGAAAATATACACAAAATACTAGGCTGTTTGTACAAAAATCAAACATACCTAAATCAACAGACTAAAATTACCATGGCTCAAACTCTGCTCCTATCCACACTTCTATATGCTGCTCCCATCTTCGCCAACCTATCCAAACCAGAAATTACAAAACTAGACACCTGTTACGATCAACTTGCCAGATTTGCCACAAATGCTCCTTACCGTTCCCACCATTGCCACTCACTACTTCAACTAAATTGGCTTGAACTTCCAAATCTCATTACCTTCCATCAACTAGTCTTCTCTCAGAAACTCCTACTATATCCTGAAAAAGTACCAGCACTATCTAATTTGCTTAAATTACAAGAAAACCCCAGGCAACTATGTTCTAGTGACAAAACATTAATCAAAATAACCAAATCCAACAACTCAGCAGGTGATTCCCTATTTCCTAACTACATAGGTAAAATCTGGAACTCACTGCCCCCTGCTATTACCTCAGCAAACTCAATCATTAAATTTAAACAACTACTAAAGGAACACCTTTTTATCAAAAGACAATGCCCATGCGTTCACGCAGGTTGACCCTCTATACCTGTTTCCTTCCTCAGGAAATGCTCTATCAACCTCCTCATAGTAACTTACTTCATCTACTAGCAGTCCTACTGTGCTCTAAATAACTTCCTTCTACTCTTTGTACTCCCCCCTTTCTGTTGAATACCAGCAAACTCAAACACAATATTGGGAATTCATGCATATTCCTTGGTAAATTATGCATATTCCTATTTATGATATTACTAGTCAAGTAAATATTACTGAGCATACAACTAACGTGTCCTTCTACTACAATTTACAAGCTAAAAATATTTTTTCTCTGTAAGCTAAAATGTTATTTTTGTACTTGTTCTCTGTATATGTGAAATGACTTTGTATATTAACAAACTGCGGAGCTTTTCTCTCCAGGCCTCCACTGAAAATGGACATACATCCAGTCGGATTGTCCCTGTCAACAAATGTAAAATAAAATAAATAAATAATAAATAAATAATACACTAGCCCCCATTCGTATGAAAAGAATTAAAAAGAACTCAGCATCATGGCTCCTTAAGGAATGTAAACACCTGATGAAGCAAAAGGACCTAGACTGGTCAACCTGGAAACAAAACAAAAATAAACAAAATCACGTTAATTACAAAACACTACGTAACAAAGTGACAACACTAATCAACAGAGATAAGAAGTCATATTATTCCCAGCTTCAATTCCAGCATAAAATCAACCCCATTAAATGTTGGCACTCCATATCTTCTCTACTTAACCCTGGAAGAAATGAAGAGCACACCCTTTCACCTGATACCCATCACAAATAGCCGAAAACTTTATCAAGCACTTCATAAAATCAATTTCAGACCTACTGACACCCCTAATGCTGGACCCCCCCACCCTTCAACCTATTCAGACACCAACCCCAATCAGCTACTTCTAACCCTATTATTACTAACCCCCCTACTCAACAAAATGTCATACAAACCCCATTCTCATTTCAGCCCATACCCACTGACACCATTAAGAAACTGCTACAAAAACTAAATCCCTGTTCTACTTCAGCTGACAATCTCCCCCCATACTACCTCAAACTGGCTGCTAACCCAGTCGTCTATCCAATCAGTATCCTTATAAATAAGTCTTTATCCAAATCAGATTAACCTACCATATGGAAACAATCTCACATCACCCCCATCCACAAAGGAGGCAACTCTTTTGATCCATCTAATTTCCATTCTATATCCATCTTGTCACCCATATCAAAAATTCTCGAGAGAGGTATCCATCAGCAGGTATTCTACTGCAAAACAATCTTTTAGCCAAAATCCAACATGGCTTCTAACCTAGCCACAGCACAGCTACAGCCCTATTATCTTTTACAGACACTGTGAACAAGTCCATAGATGCAGGATGCTATACAGCCTCAGTATTCCTTGATCTCTCCAAGGCCTTTGACACAGTGTCTCACCCCTTACTTTTAAATACACTGTCTAACTTAGGCTTCCCACATAACACAGTAAAATGGTTTCAGAACTACCTCAGGGATCATAAACAAGCAATGAAATGGTCCAACAAACTCTCACTCTTTCTCCACAACCCTACTGAGTCCCCCATGGCTCCATCCTAGGACCCCTACTCTTTAACATGTTCACAAACAACCTTCACCCTGCCTCGCACATTGGGACCCTCATTCAGTACGCTGATGATTCCACCATAATCTGCACTGCTCAATCACTACCAGAACTACTCTCAAACACTCAACAGTCCTTTACTGCAGTTGAATCCCGGCTAAGAAATGCCCAAATTAATCCAAAGAAGACAAAACTAGTGCTCTTTCATCCCAAAACACCTCCCCTGTCACTGATCATTTCAACATCCTCGCATCTGACAACACTGCCATAGAAATAGTGCAGGAAACCAAATTTCTAGGTGTTCTCACGGACAATAAACTTTCATTTGACCCCCATATACAGCAAGCTATTAACAAAACTCATCAAAACCTCAGACTCTTATATAGAAACAAACATTTCTTTACTGGAGCAACCAAAACTACCCTTGCAAAAACATTTTTACTTCCCTCTCTTCTTTCTGCTGCCCCTATCTTAACTAACTTACAAAATTCTACCTTAAGCAAGTTGGAACAGTGCTACAACAAAGTTGCAAAGTTTGCCACAAACTGTAAATATCACACACACCACTGTAAACCACTCCTAGAATTAAACTGGCTTGAACTCCCCAACCAACTTGCCTTTATTCAGCCATCCACCTTGCACAACCTTATTTTCAAGCCTACTGTTACCCTGCACAAGTCAGTCTAGTCATACCTTACACAGCAAATCGATCCTTACAATAAGAAGACAAAAATCTCTTAGCTATCTCAAAACCCACAAGAAAACCTGGTCACTCTCTGTATTCGTACTCTGTCTCTATACATTGGAATTCACTACCTCTAGCTACCCAGGTCTATGCCTTGCCTAACCCATTTCAAAACCTCTTTAAAAAATCATCACAAAAATATATGGCTCTGCTCCTACATAAAGCCTGCCTAATGCTCAGGTCTTCCTCTTCTGTCACATTTCAATCCCTCACAGACTGCAAGATCCTAAGGCTCTTCTAACTCCTTCTCTGCTTCTATACCGTATCCTTAAGCTACTGCTCAGGCTTTATTACTTCTATTCTTCTTAACTCTCCCTCGCTATCTATCTGCATCACTAACTTTCTGGCTGCAATTTTCCTAACTGAAACTAATATTGTATTTTGCATGTACTATAACAGTCAGTGTCACACATTGCACTACCTATGTACTATTTTTTTGGACACTGTCTACATCACGTATGATGAGAGTGACTATTACCGTCTGTAGTGTTTTAACTGTATCGAATTGTCTAGGTGTGTAGTAATATATTACAACATCTTGTAGCAGTTTGTTTTTTCACCTTATTTTTTGTCTAGTATTTCTAATGTAATTTTTATTGTATTGGATTACACTGTATTTGTATTGTACTGTATGTGGAGCTTTTCTCCCCGGGCCTCTGCTGAAAATGGGTGCTGTAGACCCAGTTAGACCACCCCAGTAAACAAATGTCAAATAAAAATAAAATTATAAAATTATTTCTGGATTTTTTCCTAATTCTGTTGAGATTTGTCCTTGATTGGTTGAGGGCTATGGATAGGCTATATAATTCACTTTTCTGACTTTGGTAAAACACGCTGGTGGAATTGTAAATTTTCCTCTGCCTTTCCCACTAAATCTTTAATGATGTTATTTTCCACGATTTGACCATTTCTTTTATTTTCTTTAAAATAAGCAGTGTAACTGTGGTTCAAGCCTTCCTTGTCACTCGTTGCCCTCTACTAGCCTGATTACTCAGGCTTCTGATGCTGAAAGCAAAAAAACAGCCTCAGCCTAAAAGAGGTAATCATTCTGTTTTGTACATAAATCTGACTTCTAGGAGTATGCACTGCAAAGAAAATAACAGTACATGCAAGTGATGATATGCAAACTAACTGAAGGCAAAATGTTTTTCATCACCTTGTCTTCAGAAGTCAAAGTGATCCCTAAAACAATGACTTGTACAGAACTGTCAAGTTTAATCTAGGATAGTAAAAAAAAAAATGAAACAAGAAAATTCACGGTTTGCTTGATGTCAGAGGTGTATGACAGCTGATTAAAATAAATTCCATTTACAATGAGCACTGCAGCTATTTGTGGGCACAAAAAAAAAACAAAAACAGCATTTCTTACAAACGTTAATGGTGTGTAACAGCAACAATTTGGTTTACTAGCAAATAAACTTGTTAAAATAGATCCTGAATAAACTGGTGCCTTGGTTCTAGGGACCTCTAGAGTTTATTAGCTAGTAATCTATTTATCGCCTTAGTCTACAGCCTGTTAAACCAATCTGTCCCATAATGCCACACAGCATGCTAAAAGAAGGCACTTGTATCGTAAATCATAACCAAATGAGTATACTGTGAAGTGTGAAGCCTGCTTGTAAGAACTCGTTCCACAAATACATTTCACTTGCAAGGGTGTTTTCTTATTACAAATTATCTCAAGAGTTATTCTGACCTCATTTTACAGAACACTCTGTGTCACATAAAAGAATATTCTACTTTAAAATAATATACTAAAAACGAGTTAACAGCAGCCCTACAAATCCCTGTTGTCTTGTTTTCAGTACAAAGTATTAAATGACTTCTCATTTTGCAGTATTTTATATACATGAACTAAACCATGGATGAGTTAGGCATACTTTGATGATGCTATTCATTCTGAAAGTTCTGTGTCACCTGTTTTTATTAAATGAAACCCTATGTGCTTCAAAAGCAGCTTCCAGGATAATAAGATGTATAATAATATACATAATGGTTTCAACTTTTGTGAAGTTACGAGGCATGGCCCTGATTTTCACCTATGCTAAAATGAACCATGTGACTCTCACATGGAATCTTGTTTATCCAGCTTTATAGCAGTAAGAAACACAAGATTAGAAGGTGAGGCATTTGATATTGGGAACCCTCAATGAAACATTTGAAACTTTATGTGCTATTTCTTCTCTTTTATTCATTTGTTAAGCAAGAAAGTAAACTGTCCAGAAGATCATTTTCAGCCATGATGCAAGCCAATGCCAGACAACTAATGCATATGCAGAGATATATTACAAATAAGGCAGACAGACTGGTGCTACACAAACAGAAATAGGTTACAAATAATGCATGTACTTAAAATGGAAAAGGTGTAGAGAATATCAAGCTGGAACAAACTACAACTGAACACTAAGAAATGTTATAGGCAGGAGATTGTGTGTGTGTGTGTGTGTGTGTGTGTGTGTGTGTGTGTGTGTGTGTGTGTGTGTGTGTCTGTGTGTGTGTGTGTGTGTGTCATAACCTGCACCAGGAATTCAGCACTTAATAATAATAGTAATAACTATAACAATAAGATAAAAAACAGAGTTATAAAGACATCATTACTACTATTCCCTTTTCTCTTATCTTCCAAAGGTATGCAGAAGGGATACAATTATCACAAAGTATGGGAGTTAGGTATCCTATACTTCTTCAAGTAAAGTAAAGGGTTTCACATATAGTTTAAATTAACCAGGAACCAGTCAATGCAGTTCCTCTGTGCTGAAACTAAAAGGTGCTGGAAGATATAAGAAGAAAGCAATTGCTTCAAAGGAGTGACAGAAAGGTAGTTGGTCCAAGAGGCCTAGAAGGTAAACAGAATAAGGTCCTCTAGACACAAGAGCTTTGATCGTGTTAAGTGACTCTTGCAGAGCACAAGATTATATAAGTGCAGGATGCAGGAATCGATCCTAGGTTAACAGGCTATAGCTCATTTGCAGCTCATTATATTAGTCACTATGCCATACGGACTGGATAAAAAATGAAGCAGCAACAAGTGTTTCAATCCTCAGAGTATAACACAAAGAAATCTCAGCAATGTCATGATGGGCTTTCGGCTGACAAACAGCATAGCGTGTATCATTCATTCTTCTTTCCCCTATTTAATGTGGTACTTTAGTTATTGCAATAGTTGAATAAAGCTGGCCTGCGTGTGACGACAGCAACGCTTTTCTGTTTGATTCAGCATCTCTCTTACAGTAATGACTGCCAACATGAAGCAGACCCAGAGAAGGGGAAGAAAATTACTCATTGGAAATGAATTGACTGATCCACATCATTTCGAACCACTGACCTGTGAATATTTCATTACAGGAAAATTCGTGCAGTTCATACGAATGGAACTGTCAGCAATGCTGCCTTTACGATTACTGTACATGGACACAATAGACCAAATGCATGTACACATACGTACATACACTAAGCAGGAAAATTCATCAGGAAATTTGCCTTATTGTCTATTTTGTATCAGTGTTAGAGTTTAAAGCCCTAGAAAAAGACAAAAAAGGTTTTTGACAAGTAGAAGTGGGCTGACAAGACAACACAATACAACTGTGCAAGCTTAAGAATGTTAGTGATATTGTGTCTTGGGCATTCTTGTAAAAAAAAAAAAAATAGCAGTACCAGAAGCGCACTCATAAATGAGACGGCACTCAGACTTCCTTTGGGCTAACTCAAAGCAATGCAACGTTCTTCAAAAGCACCCAACAAACATGGGATACAAACTTCTGCCCGGTGTAGCTGCTAATCTTGCTGTTCTTATTTTTCGCTGGTAGAATTTCAGGTCAAACTTTAGATGAATTACAAACTATATAGTCAAACACACAACTGTGTGTGTGTGTGTGTGTGTGTGTGTATGTGGGGGGGGGGGTGCCACACATACCTCTCAGCTACTCAGAATTTTAAACAATGTGCTTGATTTTGCCTGTATTTTTGTCTTCTATCCCATACGAATGTTTGATTTTATGGTAAACAGTTGGGGATTACAGTGAATACCACCAGGCATTTCATGCTTCGTATTGAGCAGAACAGGCATGTCGATACAAAACCCATTGTTCTATTAACTTATTTAAGGCAATTGGAGCAATGTTTAAAAACTGGACCATATTTTGGATCTTTGTCCCTCCCACTCCATTATGTTTGGCTTTGTCCAGACCGCTTGAGTAAAGAAGTTGAGAGTTATGTTGATATATTACTGGTGTTCTACAAAATTCAACCAGACTAAGTTAACGTATCTGCAGCAGAGCTGTGAACCTGTAGCAATAGTATTTGTCAATATGTGCTCCAGTGTACCTGTTACTCCAAAGCCACATATCCAAAGGAGATATGCAACCTGTAATAATATTACTGTAGAAAACACAAGCCAAGAATATGAATGCATGTTTACTGCCACGTATGCACTTATTAATTTGTTGGATAAGTGGACTGACTGTAGTGGGCCCTTTTCAAGCATAGCACAAATCATAGCACACAAGGTCAGATACAATATTTCCATATACAAAATACACAATTTGAGTAAACACAGAATATCACATAGCAAGAACAGTGTAGCAACAAAATCCGCTTTACATCTACTCACTGGAGTTGTACCATGTGACCTATCCTCACTGGTAAGGCACTTAGGGATACTAGTGCAATAACAGAGTAAAACACTGTAAACTATCACTACTACTTACAAACTATAAAATATTACTATACAGTGTGCTGTCCTGGATATCCTAGTTTAGATCGACAGAGATAACCCATGGAGAATAGGTTAGTAGTGACTCTGTTTTAACCCATTTTACTTCGGACAGGGAGATACACCCATACAGGACCCTTAAATGAAAAAATGAGACATTTCACTTCTCTTTCACTATCCACAATTTTTTTATCAAATCAACAGTTTTATTAAGCAAGTCTTTTTAATCTTGTTCATGCTGTTTTCACTCCAGTAACAGAAACAAAAAAGGTTTAAAGATGCAGCAGTACAGAAATCTAGGCAAGGGCAACTTTTTTCTTTAAAGGTTAGATTCATGCATATCCCACCCCCCCCAAAAAAAAAAAATACAGTCTGTGTCATGGCAGTGTTTCAGTTTAGTCATTTCTGTACTTAAAAACGGCATAAGACAACATGTAATACAAGATATACAAAAAGCATGGGAAAGAAGTAAAAACTTAAGGATTCTATCCAATTTAACATTTAGATAACAAAGCATAAAGAGCCACAATATGAGTATCTGTTCTGTGCCATAAGGTATATTTAAAAAGATGGTTATCGGGGCAAAGTTCTGTTTCCACACATAGTCATACATATTTATACCATTTCCTGCAGATTGCAATGGGCAGAAGGCAGCAATAAAATAAGAGGTATCTGCACATAATTCTAACTTACAAATTATTCAAAACTACAGTCTAGGGTGATTACCAAAACAGTTACAACACATCACACAATTAAAATCTCCTGAATTAATCTATATAATTTGCTAAAGAATCAAACATTCTGTGGTAATGAGATAATATTCAAAGTCATGATATTCTATTCCATGTCTGTTTTAGAAACAGTACAGCTGAGTGACATGTTTACGTTAACAGCAGATCTTCCATGAACAGCTTCTTTCAGCAGCCTGAGAAATGGGCTCCCTCTCACCAGGATCAGTCATTGTCCATCCTTTTTCTTCCAACTGTCAGTGGACCCCCATATAACTGAATACTTATATCACTCTGCAGTTGTGGCTATTCCTTCTGGAATGCTGTACAGGAAAGGTGATACTTGTTCGCTCCATCTTCCATTACATTCATATACAAGTTCTGTCAGCAGATGGACTGGTGCCTCTGCATAGTCTGTTCTATTTTTTTGGGGCAAATGGTTTTGCATGAGATCTTTGTGTACTGCCTTAGTCAGGTGTTCAAAGCATTCTGCTCTCAACAGGGATGGGATTGTTGCAGTTTATAGTACCTGTTTTGCAAGGAGGACAAATCCATCAGCCATACAATTCTCTCTGCAGGCCTGCTGTTTTTATAAAGGACAGATGATCTTGGGAACAGCCACAGGAAGAGACAGGAGATCAGTTATAACAGTATGCATGCCTGATGTAAACTCTACATTTTCCATACTAAAATATTCCTCCTCTGAGGAAGATGTTTGGGATCTTTTCTGTTTATGAATGAAGTAGTGGCTGGTGTAGATCTAGCAGGTAATGAAGGGGACTCATGCAACTGCTTTAAAGCACCATCATCAGATTAGCAACATCTGCTGGATACCCGTTCAGCAGGACAATGCTTTACCAATATCCCTGGTTATCCTGAAATCCTCCTTCATAAAACAGCAGGAGTCAAGTGATGTACCTGTACCTGTACTGTTATCTGTTTTGTGTGGTGTATTGATAAAAGTGAAAGGGACAAGTCAATATTGCCGTTTTATCCTATATCTTATAATGTGACAATTCAAATAATAGCATTACATCAACAACTATTCAATGAAATACTGATCCACATATCTCCCATAAAATGTCCATTTTTATCCTTTGTGTCTTCTTGATCTCACAAGTCTCTCTTTTGAAATACACTAATACCAGGGTTACTGTATGTATAACTGCTTAGCCTGACAGACATGGATTTCTACAAATCATTATGAATAAAACCTCCTGGGTAATGTTATTATTTAATGACATAACAATGGAAAAAACAATTTCAGACTGTTCCTGCATCTACCAATGAATGTTTGTCTTACTCCTTTAATCTGTTTTAATATGCCAGTTTAGCACCAAAGATTAAAGCTATGAGCTGACCGTGAGCTTCAACTGATAGTTTTGGGTCCGAGTCCATCAGCCTCCATTTGCCTCTTGTGTGACTCTGAGTAAGTCACTTAACCAGACAGTGCTTGCAGTCATCCACTGAAAATGGGGTGACTATCTGGTTAATGCAATTTATCCTTCCATGCCATACACACACACACACACACACACACACACACACACACACACACACACACACACACATATACACACATACACACACACACACACACACACACACACACATATGTACACGCACACACACACACACACACACACACACACACACACACACACACACACACACACACACACACACACACATGTGCATCATACGTATGGCCATTTTTGAGTTTCAGTCCACCTACTGCATGTCTTTATAATGTGGGAGGAAGTACAAATGCTATGAACTGTAAGTCACATTCTGACCTATCAGTGTTTTTCTTTTTTCAATTTCATTTTAAGTATACATTTCTGTATTTTTATTTAGAGTACTTCTGCTGTAATATGCAGATTTATATCAGTTTGTAGCCCAGTACATCATCCACTCTAGCGATCACAATTTTCTTTAAAGCTGCTTTGGTGTTTTACAAAGCTAAGACTCGTGCATTTGGATCACTGATGCAGCATGTACTTCTTCAAGATACCAGGCAGAGGCATCACATTAGTTGAGATTCTCCTACGTTATTATATCAATACTGTAAATTTCTAACTCGCAGTACCAAAAAGTAACAATGTCAGCAAATTAACTACACTGACAAATTAGTTGGGGCATCCAAACAGTTAATTATATACAGTCAAGGGTACAAGCAATATGCCTAAGTATTTAGAAAGTAGATACATTAACCCAGATGCTGTATATGGAGGAAAACAGTAGAAGCTAGACTGCAAGGCAAAACAGCGGCAAGCTCATTGGCCAAGTCAAACCGAATAGAAAATCAGTAGGAACATTTGACGTGATTTATTTATACAAGTATCATGTTTGTGCTAAATAGATCCATTTTGTAGGTTAAGCTACCTTCAGTACACTGTGACCCAAATATACTGGAAAAAAAACAAAACAAAACAAAACAAAAACAAACCATGAAAATGCAAACCATGCAAAGCAAATGGCAATGTAGCTCTCATGAAGGCTAACATGGAAATGTTTTGGTCCCAGGTATGTATACAAATTCTGCAGACAGATCCCAAATTACAGGGTAAACAGGCTTGTTAAATAGACAGATAGCTCAAAGAGCTTAGTCAGCTACTTTAACTCCAGCAAATAATTAGTGAAAAAACATGGGGGCGACTCATTGCTTGAAAACAAAGAGTACATGGCAGGCACTCACTGGTATATTATAGGTTCCTTGAGCAAAGCTGACACTTGACTTGCTTCTCACAGATATAGATAACATCAGCAATGCTGAGATCCTTTGATAACACATGTATGCACATTGTGTGGTTACTCACTGCATGAACATAAAATTGATGTCCTGAAGGCTTCACGTAATACTGTGGTTTCATATTCTTTAACAAATATAATCCCTTCTGTGAGGGTTACGATTATTCACTTTATAACAAAGTATGCCAGAATACACGCAGAGAACATGACCATGAATCAAGTAGCAAACATAGCCAATGGGTTTTGCATGTAAATTCAGTGCTTTTATTACACAAATTTAAGACAGGTAACACAACTCATTTGAAGCAAATTAAAGCATATATAGTAATCAGGTCAGCTGTCCAAAACAATAAAGCTATATATATATATATATATATATATATATATATATATATATATATATATATATATATATATATATATATATATATATATATATATATATATACACACACACACACACACACACACACACACATATATATATATATATATATATATATATATATATATATATATATATATATATATATATATATATATATATACGCGTGTGTGTGTATACACTGCTACCTGCAACCCTTCCCATTTACTAAATTTAATGTTATTAGCATTACGGTTCCAGAGTACTGAAGAGGTTAGACTGTAGCCACCAAAACCCCCACCCCTGCACAGAATTTGCTCTTCATCTACACATACAACACTAAATTTCTCATTTTCCATCATGACAAAAGTGTCAGGAGGTCAGAGCTCTCTGAAATCGGCCATGATGAGAGGTCTGCAGGGTCACTTGTTCAGTGATTCAGTGAATCAAGATTTTTTAATGGAGCAATCAGGGTGAAGCTGCTTCTACTGTGGAAGGGCACAAGGTTCTGGGCAGGACGAAAACCTTTGTAATGACAGGAGAGGCTTGCAGTATAACGTAACTAGTAAACCCCTCCTAGACAGCACAGGGCAAGGTCACACTACCTGTAGAAACATGTCTCCACATACAGGCAGTGCTGAGTAACCACATGAAAGCCACAGTCTCGTTTTTAGATGCTTACATAAAGGCAATTTTTGGATTTATATAACTTTAAATCAGCAACAGCCACATTTCATATTATATAGCATTCACATTTTGGTACAAAAGGACTCAGTGTAAAAGCATACATGACAAAGTAATGCAATATTTGTATTTTTGTTCTATTAATTTTTTGTTGTCTGTACCTCTGTTAATGAGTAATAAAATTATTCCAATTCATTTTACTGTGAGGGAGGGATCTGTGCAAAGAAATGCTGTGGAATTTATGAGAGATGAATAACAAAACCTTTTGTGATTCTAAGTCAAGTAGATACATGAATTATACACTCTCTGGTACTAATCTCCAAAGGGTGATGATAGGTGGTGGTGATGGAGATATTTAGCATACTGCAAGAAATAAACACTGATGATGGAAACCCAGTACTAGAAAAAGGTGCTAAAATATGGCAGAGTATTTCCCTGTGGCTGGGTAATAGAAGAGCTGTGTGAACTGCATGTAGTAATAATAAATCATTGTGACATCATCTTGTAACAGGTTACCACTTACCTGATACCAGTCATCCACAGAAAGGTAGAAGGTACATCACGGGCACCAGGTGAAACCTGTCTCAAGCTGGCATATAGTTGCCATTAGGTGATGTGCCATTACAGATAACAGAAATCATTTCTTAAAATGCTTATTACCGCAGCAGTAAAAACAAACACCTAAATGTTGATTACATTGTACATACCTGTTGACCTCTTAGCATGAGAAGTCTGGACAAAGCCAAAAAATAATGGGGTTAGAACGGCCCAAAAATAGGGAGAAATTTTAAATATTGCTCTTATAAACTTAGAAAATTGCTTGAATAAAAGGTGTGTTAGCACACATTTTCTAAAGGATATGAAGTCCGAAACTTAAATGTCTGCCATTACTTAGTGACATCAGTCCTCAATGATTTCCCATAAAATCACAAATTTTAGGAGGACCAGATAAAAATATGAGGCAAAACTCTAATCATTCTGTGAAAATATACACAGTTGAGAGGTATGCACGAATAGACGAAAAAGAACAGCAACATGGGAGATTGTGGGAGTATATATATATTGTATAATTGTGTCTCTCTTATAATGAGTTGGAGTTAAGCCAATTGCCTTTCTCGTGAACTGTCTTATTCCAACAGCATTATAATAACTAAGCAGAGACCCAAGCAGCATGACACTGCTTTCACAAACATAAGGGTACAGATGACACTGATTTCACGATCATAGGGGTACATATGACATTGCTTTCATGAACATAGGGGTACAGATGACACTGCTTTTATGAACATAAGGGTACAGCTGACACTGCTTTAATGAACATAGGGGTACAAATGACTCTGCTTTCTTGATATTAGGGGTGCAGACAACACTGCTTTTACGAACATACGAACATAAGGGTACAGGCAACACTGCTTTAATGATGACTCTGCTTTCATGAACATAGGGGTACAGATGACACAGCTTTCACAAACTTAGGGGTACAGACATGTGAGAGAAGAGTTTAACTTTAACTTTCTTATGATAAGCCAATTCTACTGGCCTGGGCCTCTTTTCAAAAGGGGCTTGTTGGAGGTGGGGGGCAGAAACAATAATAATAACATGCACATTTAATAAAAGCATACATAAAAGCTAAAAACTGTAAAATCATAACTCGGCATCTTATAGGACTGCCTTTACCAGATTAGCTCTGACGCTAGATAACTGGGTAGCTAGTCTCAACTGTTCTGCGCATGAATCATTATCTTCTTACAGTTTCAAAAATGTCTTGTGCAGGTGCAGGCTTGGAAAAAGGTTTGACCATAATAGTCATTATTAGATGTTTCCCATTATTTGAAAGAGCAGAAAACAGTACCGTGACCAACCATTTTGTCCAAGGCTGTTTATTCAGAGGAAAAATTTGTTTGCTTTACATAAGAAAAACAAAGTGATGGTCATATTCATCTGCCCCTTGTCCCTCCAATGTAGTATTTGCGTAGTCTATAAACATACAGAACCTCCAATGTAGTATTTGCATAGTCTATAAACATACAGAACTTCCAATGTAGTATTTGCGTAGTCTATAAACATACAGAATATCTAACAAGCATTTCTCATGTATTCTCTTGCTGAAGAAAAATAAATGGAAGTTATGTAAACTCATTGAAAATGAAAACGGTAACAATATTACTTTTTCCCACTTTATTTATAACTCTATAAAGGAGTCCAGCAATTAAACTCCATTACTACCTCCCTCCACTCACAAGAGAGCCTCATCTGCTCCTTGCCATCTGACCCATACTATATCCTGTCTTATGAGGGATCATTAACAACTTGGGAATTGAGCTTGTGACTACCTGTACTAAGAGAAAGGGAAAGGAGGCATGAGTGGGGAGGGGATAGATTGGTTATCAGAAGCTATCATCTGTCAGGTAGGCTAACTGCTGCTGCTATCCCAGGAAGTATGACTTGTGACACTCAGCAGTTGTTGCAAAGACTTGTATAAAAGATGTCCAAGATGGTGGCCAGATCTAAAAGTCAGGCTCCTAGGCACCACCCCAAAATGGGCTGGTGCTGACATTGTTCTGTAATCTTCTCCTGTAGGGTAGGAAAACAAGCCACTGACCATTTCATGGCATCTTCATCAGCAACACTTGCAGCTAGCGCTGTTGAAGCTAGTATGCTTGTGACTTGGCTTGAGCCCTTCCTTCAGTACTGCAGATGTACTTATAGTTCATTTGCTGAAAGCTAAGAGAAAAATCAAATTCCACTTAATAGCTGCAGTGTGTGTGCGTGATGTTTAAGTGGTCTAGCTAGAATTATTTTTTTTTTCTTTTAATCAAAGGAGACAGAGCCATGCTAATTCACGAGGTTTGATTGCTTGGAGGCAGTGTACACATTTAATTGCTATTGACTGTTGAGTTCTGAAACTTTTTTTTTGAATCCTTGGCATTTGTTTTAAATTTGATATTCCTACTCAGGGCTGCAGTACACAGCATAGAGTTACAATGCACTCTATTTAGACACAGGTGCTTTGTTCTGACTGTTCCTATAGAATCTGTACTATTTCCAAAACCATTTTTTTATATTTGACTTGAACAAACATGACCTGGTTTTCCCAGGCTGTCTTCTTCTTTCGTCTGCTCCCCTTAGGGGTCGCCACAGCAGATCATCTGTTTTCATTTCTTCCTGTCCTCTGCATCTTGCTCTGTCACACCAACCACCTGCATGTCCTCTCTCACCACCTCCATGAGCCTTGTCTTAGGCCTTCCTCTTTTCCTGTTACCTGGCAGCTTCATCCTTAGCATCTTTTCCCCAATATACTCTGCATCCCTCCTCAGCACATGTCCAAACCAAAGTAATCTTGCCTCTCTGGCTTTGTCTCCAAACCTTCCAACCTGGACTGACCCTCTAATATACTTATTCCTAATCCTGTCCACCCTTGTTACACCCAGTGCAAATCTTAACATCTTTAACTCTGCCACGTCCAGCTGTGACTCCTGCCTTTTTTTCAGTGCCACTGTCTCCAACCCATACAACATAGCTGGTCTCACTAACCTCTTGTAGACCTTCCCTTTCACTCTTACAGGTACTCGTCTGTCACAAATCACTCCTGACACTCTTCTCCACCCACTCAGTCCTGCCTGTACTCTCTTTTTCACCTCTCTTCCACACTCACCATTACTCTGAACTGTTGACCCCAAGTATTTAAACTCATCCACCTTTGCCACCTCTACTCCCTGCATCATCACCATTCCTCTATCCTCCCTCTCATTCACACACATATATTCTGTATATTGTATATGTTGGTTTCCCCAGGCTGTACTAAGTGATATTTGATGCCTTGAGTTACTGCTCCATTACTAATTTAGTGAAGCCACTCCCTCTGTTTGTGAAAGTGTGCCACTGCTCAACCCATCAATAAGCAGTGGCCATTTGTGCAGTGTGGCACTGGAATGTAGGTGGCTACTTTTTATTAGAGAGACAGGCAGCAGTGTCCAGGTCTCAGCCACCAGATGCTCTCTTCTTTTATTCATTAACTATAACGACACATTCCAGTCCACTTCTCTCACAAGACCACTGACTCCTTCAAATACTTTAGCCTGTGCATTATTCCAAAAAACAAGAATTAACCTACATAGTCCCTATAAATAGTTTAGCATATGCACTATTCCAAAAATAAGACTTAACCTACATAGTCCATACAACTAGTTTAGCCTGGGGAGTATTCCAAAAACAAGGATTAACCTACATAATCCCTACAAATACTTAAGCTTGTCCACTATTCCAGAAACAAAAATAGACCTACATGGTACATATAAATAGTTTAGCCTGTGCACTATTCCAAAAACAAAGATTAACCGACATAGTCCCTTCAAACAGCTTAGCCTGTGCACTCTTCCAGAAGCAATAAATCTACATGGTCCTTACAAATAGTTAAGCATGTGCACTGTTTCAGAAACAAGAATTAACCTGCGTGGTCCCTACAAATAGTGTAGCATGTGCACTATTCCAGAAACAAGAATTAACCTGCATGGTCCATATAAATAGTTTAACCTTTGCGGTATTCCAAATACATGAATTAACCTACATGGTCACTACAAATAGTTTAGCATATGTACTGTTCCAAGAACAAGAATTAGCCTACATAGTCCATATACATAGTTTAGCCTGTCCACTCTTCTAGAAATAATAATTAACCTACATGGTCCCTACAAATATTTTAGCATGTGCAGTATTCCAAAAACAAGAATTAAACTATATGGTCCATACAAATAGTTTAGTATACGCACTATTCCAAAAACAAGAATTAACCTACAGAGTCCATACAAATAGTTTAGCCTGTGCATTCTTCCAGAAACAAGAATTAACTTACATGATCCATATAAATAGTTTAGCCTGTGTATTATTCCAGAAACAAGCATTAACCTACATCGTCATTACAAAGAGTTTAGCCTGTGCATTCTTCCAGAAACAAGAATTAACCTACATGGTCCATATAAATAGTTTAGCCTGTGCATTCTTCCAGAAACAAGAATTAACTTACATGATCCATATAAATAGTTTAGCCTGTGTATTATTCCAGAAACAAGCATTAACCTACATCGTCATTACAAAGAGTTTAGCCTGTGCATTCTTCCAGAAACAAGAATTAACCTACATGGTCCATATAAATAGTTTAGCCTGTGTATTCTTCCAGAAACAAGAATTAACCTACAGAGTCCATACAAATAGTTTAGCCTGTGCATTCTTCCAGAAACAAGAATTAACCTACATGGTCCATATAAATAGTTTAGCCTGTGCACTCTTCCAGAAACAAGAATAAACCTACATAGTCCATATAAATAGTTTAGCCTGTGTATTCTTCCAGAAAAAAGAATTAACCTACATGGTGCATATAAATAGTTTAGCCTGTGTATTATTCCAGAAACAAGCATTAACCTACATCGTCATTACAAATAGTTTAGTCTGTGCATTCTTCCAAAAACAAGAATTAACCTACATGGTCCATATAAATAATTTAGCCTGTGTATTCTTCCAGAAACAAGAATTAACCTACATTGTCCATATAAATAGTTTAGCCTGTGCACTCTTCCAGAAATAATAATTAACCTACATGGTCCCTACAAATATTTTAGCATGTGCAGTATTCCAAAAACAAGAATTAAACTATATGGTCCATACAAATAGTTTAGCCTTTGCACTATACCAAAAACAAGAATTAACTTACATAGTCACTACAAATAGTTTAGCATGTGCACTATTCCAAAAACAAGAATTAAACTATATGGTCCATAAAAATAGTTTAGTATATGCACTATTCCAAAAACAAGAATTAACCTACAGAGTCCATACAAATAGTTTAGCCTGTGCATTCTTCCAGAAACAAGAATTAACCTACATGGTCCATATAAATAGTTTAGCCTGTGTATTATTCCAGAAACAAGCATTAACCTACATCGTCATTACAAATAGTTTAGCCTGTGCACTCTTCCAGAAACAAGAATAAACCTACATGGTCCATATAAATAGTTTAGTCTGTCCACTATTCCGGAAACAAGAATTGACCTACAAATAGTTTTGCCTATGCTCTTCTCCACAAGTGTAATTAACTTACTCTACTTAATCACTTTTAGCTAACTAATACTTGAAATGCTGCACATTATGTAAAGTAAAATAACTAGTTTCCTTTCTGTTACCAGTCTCTTAGCACTTGGTGTGCTCAGGCAGTGAGTGGGGCCTGCCTTATGCTCAGTGATAAATTCTTATTGACCTCTCAATAAATGATGCAATTATTTATCCAGTTTGGCAGTCATGCACAGTGAGAATCACCCCTCATTATATCCTCACTCCCATCTCCACTGCACTCTCAGTGAAATCAGATTGAAATGTCCTAGACTGAGGCAGTTAAACATATCTATCAAAGCTTCCTAGATCTATTATGAATAGGTCACAGGAAATGTTCCATCTCAACTCCTCCATGCAAACTTATAGCATTAAGTCACAGAAAGTCAGATTGCTCCTAGCCTTACACTCCCAAATACTATATTAACTAAAATGTCTTAGTGCTTAGTGAATCAGCAGTTAGGCATACAGATTTCCCACTCATAAGGCTGGTCAAAGACAGTTGTCTTTCATGTTACAGGACATCTGAAATGACAAGGGCCCTGTAGACCCTTTCACTAAGTAAGTGTGACTACATCATGATGATGATGTATGTGGGAGTGAATGACCTGGAATGCAAACCCCTGAGGAGCATGCAGAGAGATGTCAAACCGTTGTGTTCATGGGACAAATGCATGTAAGGCTCCCGCCTTGAGTGGAATCTCTACTTCACCAGGAATGGTGATGACACATAAAGACAAAATAACTAGCATCAACATTTGGCTGAATAGTTGGTTTCAGTCTAGGGGATCCAGTATGTGTCAGCATGGGATAAGATGACTGATAGTTCAACTTGTTTTGCAAGGGATGGTCCGTAGCTTTCAATCAAAGGTATCTGCATATTGGCTAAAGTGTCTGCTGACATTCAGTTAATGGCTATTCAAACTTAACAAATCAAACCCAATATGGGACATATCAAGGTGGCTCTTCCTCAATGGCAGAAGTCTCAACAGCTAATTGCCTGATCTTGAGTCTCTCTTGCATTAGGAACATATATCCATGCTTTTGTTTGTACTGTGACTTGGTTTAAATGCATAGAAAGCAATCTCTGCATACCTTGGTTTAGCACCTACCATACATTCAGTATGGATGGTAACCACAGTGATGTTTCCTTATTAGTCAAAAATCTTATCTCCTCCAGACAGATCCCTACAGACCCATGAACAGAACTCACAGAACTCCAAAATATAATAAATAAGACAAACTATCAAATTGTAGCCTGCAACAGGACACCATGTCACCAGAGAACAATGCTAAATTCCTGGAAGCATTTGAAGGTCTCCCTAGTAACAAGAACTCCATGATTAAAATAATAATAATAATAATAATAATAATAATAATAATAATAATAATAATAATAATAATAACAATAATTAAAAGGAAAAAAACTCCACTACCATGGGAGAATGTAACTATGTCACGATTAAAAAGAGTACCTATACCACCAAAGTACTGTATGACCTGGATTTAATTAAGAATACATCCTTGGAACAGATAATTAATATAGCCACCTGAGAACATAAAGTTCCACATCTGGCCCTGACGAATATGCCCTCTGCATTTATTATTCCCCTAGTCTCTCCTTCCAGTTAGGTCAGACAAAAAAAAACATTTGACATTTGTTCTTAAGATCCCCAAAGCCCTTGAAATTTCAAAATTCACCTTTCACAGTACAAGCTCAGATGACAATACAATAGTAAACTTCACAAAAGAGCTCTATGCCCACCTTACAAATGCATGTTATTAGCAGTCTCAGCCAGAGCACAGTACAATGGGAAATTCAAACACAAAACACTCATTCAGTCCATCAACATAAATTAACTTTTCAGAAAGAGAAAAAAAACTTAAATTATGCAGCAGATCTAAAACTCATAACATGGATGTCACAAAAGTATTACCAGAGGACTGACAAATACTATCAGGATTATCAGTGAACTTCATCGAGCTTTTGAAGATAAGTATAATTACAAGTCCTTTGTTAGCTAATTTAGAAAACTCTGGGACAATACCCAGTAATGCACACAACATATCTTAAATCATACCAACCACTCTGACCCAATAGACATCATCAATATATTAGCAAATACGTTTACTGCAATCTTCACACCTGAAAAATCTATCCAGACTCAACATATTGCAGAGTCCCTTATATCCCTATTACCAAAAAGGAACACGTTCTGAAGATGCTATCAAAGACCAAAACTATTTCCTTCATGGGACCTAACAATGTATCTGGATGTTTATTAAATAGTGCCAAACATGTCTTTGCTGAACCTCTTCACAAACTGCTTTATCTAAGCTGCAGCATTTGCTCATGAATTATGGAGTGCATCAGTGGAGGTGTCCCTCCATGGACCCGGATAATTTTAGACCCATCAGCTTTACAAGCCTGATTTGCAAAGCTATGGAATGTATCACAGCATATCTCATCAAATATTATATTAAAAACTCCATTAGGTTAGATCCGCAACAGTTTGATTTCATCAAAGGGAGACCCTACCTTTTAAATTTAGTTATCTCCTTCAAGTAGGACATATAGGTTGCTGCCAGTGGTCATGTTCTACACTTATTGCGTCTTGACCCTGACAAAATGTTTGATGTAATACATCACATGGGCATTGTAAGCAAACTAAATGCTTTAAATATAGAGCCATACATGATAAATGGATAGAAAACTGACTAAAAGACAAAACCCACAGAGTTTATGTCAAGTATGTCAACTAAAAGTATGAAGGCAACCATCAGAGTCCCCCATGGCTTTGAACTGGGACCCCTATTTCTTGTCATTTACTTCTCTGAGAAAAACAGAAAACACTATTATGATGGTAAAAAATGAAGAGCTGAAGGCCTGTTAGTAAAGGTGAAAGTAGAAAGCACAGTTAATTTATTTGTTGGTGAGGAAGAACACTGATCCAAGAAGACATATTTCAGGCACAGACCAGGTATAAAAAATACAGTCAAAGCAACAACAAAAATTATATAACAGCAATAAATTTAAAAAAATTCACAAAAAGAAAAACTGATTTTCATAAGGAAAATGCAGTCAATGGATTGAATGCCATGTTTCTGAAACAGAATGATAAATGTTATATCCAAAGCATGCAGCAAGTATTGTCCAAGTATTTGTTTGTACTGTGCACAAGATTAACATGCAAGATATTTGCATTGGTGGTGAAATTCTGATGTTACCGAGAGTCTGCATTATTTTTGTGTAATGCCAGTACTTTCAAACTGCAGGCTGGACAAAAGAAAAGTTGTGGAGGAAGTGGGCTGTAGGGAAGGGTAAGATGGCGAGGGGTATGACTTTATCATTGTATCTAGATAGGATGCGCAGTACTGATACCTGAGAGCAGTGTACCTTTCCCTGTTAACACTAGGGTAAGATGGCGAGGGGTATGACTTTATCATTGTATCTAGATAGGATGTGCAGTACTGATACCTGAGAGCAGTGTACCTTTCCCTGTTAACACTAGGGTAAGATGGCGAGGGCTATGACTTTATCATTGTATCTAGATAGGATGTGCAGTACTGATACCTGAGAGCAGTGTACCTTTCCCTGTTAACACTAGGGTAAGATGGCGAGGGGTATGACTTTATCATTGTATCTAGATAGGATGTGCAGTACTGATACCTGAGAGCAGTGTACCTTTCCCTGTTAACACTAGGGTAAGATGGCGACGGGTATGACTTTATCATTGTATCTAGATAGGATGTGCAGTACTGATACCTGAGAGCAGTGTACCTTTCCCTGTTAACACTAGGGTAAGATGGCGAGGGCTATGACTTTATCATTGTATCTAGATAGGATGTGCAGTACTGATACCTGAGAGCAGTGTACCTTTCCCTGTTAACACTAGGGTAAGATGGCGAGGGGTATGACTTTATCATTGTATCTAGATAGGATGTGCAGTACTGATACCTGAGAGCAGTGTACCTTTCCCTGTTAACACTAGGGTAAGATGGCGAGGGTATGACTTTATCATTGTATCTAGATAGGATGTGCAGTACTGATACCTGAGAGCAGTGTACCTTTCCCTGTTAACACTAGGGTAAGATGGCGAGGGTATGACTTTATCATTGTATCTAGATAGGATGTGCAGTACTGATACCTGAGAGCAGTGTACCTTTCCCTGTTAACACTAGGGTAAGATGGCGAGGGGTATGACTTTATCATTGTATCTAGATAGGATGTGCAGTACTGATACCTGAGAGCAGTGTACCTTTCCCTGTTAACACTAGGGTAAGATGGCGAGGGTATGACTTTATCATTGTATCTAGATAGGATGTGCAGTACTGATACCTGAGAGCAGTGTACCTTTCCCTGTTAACACTAGGGTAAGATGGCGAGGGTATGACTTTATCATTGTATCTAGATAGGATGTGCAGTACTGATACCTGAGAGCAGTGTACCTTTCCCTGTTAACACTAGGGTAAGATGGCGAGGGTATGACTTTATCATTGTATCTAGATAGGATGTGCAGTACTGATACCTGAGAGCAGTGTACCTTTCCCTGTTAACACTAGGGTAAGATGGCGAGGGTATGACTTTATCATTGTATCTAGATAGGATGTGCAGTACTGATACCTGAGAGCAGTGTACCTTTCCCTGTTAACACTAGGGTAAGATGGCGAGGCGTATGACTTTATCATTGTATCTAGATAGGATGTGCAGTACTGATACCTGAGAGCAGTGTACCTTTCCCTGTTAACACTAGGGTAAGATGGCGAGGGGTATGACTTTATCATTGTATCTAGATAGGATGTGCAGTACTGATACCTGAGAGCAGTGTACCTTTCCCTGTTAACACTAGGGTAAGATGGCGAGGGGTATGACTTTATCATTGTATCTAGATAGGATGTGCAGTACTGATACCTGAGAGCAGTGTACCTTTCCCTGTTAACACTAGGGTAAGATGGCGAGGGTATGACTTTATCATTGTATCTAGATAGGATGTGCAGTACTGATACCTGAGAGCAGTGTACCTTTCCCTGTTAACACTAGGGTAAGATGGCGAGGGTATGACTTTATCATTGTATCTAGATAGGATGTGCAGTACTGATACCTGAGAGCAGTGTACCTTTCCCTGTTAACACTAGGGTAAGATGGCGAGGGTATGACTTTATCATTGTATCTAGATAGGATGTGCAGTACTGATACCTGAGAGCAGTGTACCTTTCCCTGTTAACACTAGGGTAAGATGGCGAGGGTATGACTTTATCATTGTATCTAGATAGGATGTGCAGTACTGATACCTGAGAGCAGTGTACCTTTCCCTGTTAACACTAGGGTAAGATGATGGCGGGGTATGACTTTATCATTGTATCTAGATAGGATGTGCAGTACTGATACCTGAGAGCAGTGTAGCTTTCCCTGTTAACACTAGGGTAAGATGGCGAGGGTATGACTTTATCATTGTATCTAGATAGGATGTGCAGTACTGATACCTGAGAGCAGTGTACCTTTCCCTGTTAACACTAGGGTAAGATGGCGAGGGTATGACTTTATCATTGTATCTAGATAGGATGTGCAGTACTGATACCTGAGAGCAGTGTACCTTTCCCTGTTAACACTAGGGTAAGATGGCGAGGGTATGACTTTATCATTGTATCTAGATAGGATGTGCAGTACTGATACCTGAGAGCAGTGTACCTTTCCCTGTTAACACTAGGGTAAGATGGCGAGGGTATGACTTTATCATTGTATCTAGATAGGATGTGCAGTACTGATACCTGAGAGCAGTGTACCTTTCCCTGTTAACACTAGGGTAAGATGGCGAGGGTATGACTTTATCATTGTATCTAGATAGGATGTGCAGTACTGATACCTGAGAGCAGTGTACCTTTCCCTGTTAACACTAGGGTAAGATGGCGAGGGTATGACTTTATCATTGTATCTAGATAGGATGTGCAGTACTGATACCTGAGAGCAGTGTACCTTTCCCTGTTAACACTAGGGTAAGATGGCGAGGGTATGACTTTATCATTGTATCTAGATAGGATGTGCAGTACTGATACCTGAGAGCAGTGTACCTTTCCCTGTTAACACTAGGGTAAGATGGCGAGGGTATGACTTTATCATTGTATCTAGATAGGATGTGCAGTACTGATACCTGAGAGCAGTGTACCTTTCCCTGTTAACACTAGGGTAAGATGGCGAGGGGTATGACTTTATCATTGTATCTAGATAGGATGTGCAGTACTGATACCTGAGAGCAGTGTACCTTCCCTGTTAACACTAGGGTAAGATGGCGAGGGTATGACTTTATCATTGTATCTAGATAGGATGTGCAGTACTGATACCTGAGAGCAGTGTACCTTTCCCTGTTAACACTAGGGTAAGATGGCGACGGGTATGACTTTATCATTGTATCTAGATAGGATGTGCAGTACTGATACCTGAGAGCAGTGTACCTTTCCCTGTTAACACTAGGGTAAGATGGCGAGGGTATGACTTTATCATTGTATCTAGATAGGATGTGCAGTACTGATACCTGAGAGCAGTGTACCTTTCCCTGTTAACACTAGGGTAAGATGGCGAGGGCTATGACTTTATCATTGTATCTAGATAGGATGTGCAGTACTGATACCTGAGAGCAGTGTACCTTTCCCTGTTAACACTAGGGTAAGATGGCGAGGGTATGACTTTATCATTGTATCTAGATAGGATGTGCAGTACTGATACCTGAGAGCAGTGTACCTTTCCCTGTTAACACTAGGGTAAGATGGCGAGGGTATGACTTTATCATTGTATCTAGATAGGATGTGCAGTACTGATACCTGAGAGCAGTGTACCTTTCCCTGTTAACACTAGGGTAAGATGGCGAGGGTATGACTTTATCATTGTATCTAGATAGGATGTGCAGTACTGATACCTGAGAGCAGTGTACCTTTCCCTGTTAACACTAGGGTAAGATGGCGAGGGGTATGACTTTATCATTGTATCTAGATAGGATGTGCAGTACTGATACCTGAGAGCAGTGTACCTTTCCCTGTTAACACTAGGGTAAGATGGCGAGGTATGACTTTATCATTGTATCTAGATAGGATGTGCAGTACTGATACCTGAGAGCAGTGTACCTTTCCCTGTTAACACTAGGGTAAGATGGCGAGGGCTATGACTTTATCATTGTATCTAGATAGGATGTGCAGTACTGATACCTGAGAGCAGTGTACCTTTCCCTGTTAACACTAGGGTAAGATGGCGAGGGGTATGACTTTATCATTGTATCTAGATAGGATGTGCAGTACTGATACCTGAGAGCAGTGTACCTTTCCCTGTTAACACTAGGGTAAGATGGCGAGGGCTATGACTTTATCATTGTATCTAGATAGGATGTGCAGTACTGATACCTGAGAGCAGTGTACCTTTCCCTGTTAACACTAGGGTAAGATGGCGAGGGGTATGACTTTATCATTGTATCTAGATAGGATGTGCAGTACTGATACCTGAGAGCAGTGTACCTTTCCCTGTTAACACTAGGGTAAGATGGCGACGGGTATGACTTTATCATTGTATCTAGATAGGATGTGCAGTACTGATACCTGAGAGCAGTGTACCTTTCCCTGTTAACACTAGGGTAAGATGGCGAGGGGATGACTTTATCATTGTATCTAGATAGGATGCGCAGTACTGATACCTGAGAGCAGTGTACCTTTCCCTGTTAACACTAGGGTAAGATGGCGAAGGGTATGACTTTATCATTGTATCTAGATAGGATGTGCAGTACTGATACCTGAGAGCAGTGTACCTTTCCCTGTTAACACTAGGGTAAGATGGCGAGGGTATGACTTTATCATTGTATCTAGATAGGATGTGCAGTACTGATACCTGAGAGCAGTGTACCTTTCCCTGTTAACACTAGGGTAAGATGGCGAGGGTATGACTTTATCATTGTATCTAGATAGGATGTGCAGTACTGATACCTGAGAGCAGTGTACCTTTCCCTGTTAACACTAGGGTAAGATGGCGAGGGTATGACTTTATCATTGTATCTAGATAGGATGTGCAGTACTGATACCTGAGAGCAGTGTACCTTTCCCTGTTAACACTAGGGTAAGATGGCGAGGGGATGACTTTATCATTGTATCTAGATAGGATGCGCAGTACTGATACCTGAGAGCAGTGTACCTTTCCTGATAACACTAGGGTAAGATGGCGAGGGGTATGACTTTATCATTGTATCTAGATAGGATGTGCAGTACTGATACCTGAGAGCAGTGTACCTTTCCCTGTTAACACTAGGGTAAGATGGCGAGGGGTATGACTTTATCATTGTATCTAGATAGGATGTGCAGTACTGATACCTGAGAGCAGTGTACCTTTCCCTGTTAACACTAGGGTAAGATGGCGAGGGTATGACTTTATCATTGTATCTAGATAGGATGTGCAGTACTGATACCTGAGAGCAGTGTACCTTTCCCTGTTAACACTAGGGTAAGATGGCGAGGGTATGACTTTATCATTGTATCTAGATAGGATGTGCAGTACTGATACCTGAGAGCAGTGTACCTTTCCCTGTTAACACTAGGGTAAGATGGCGAGGGGTATGACTTTATCATTGTATCTAGATAGGATGTGCAGTACTGATACCTGAGAGCAGTGTACCTTTCCCTGTTAACACTAGGGTAAGATGGCGAGGGTATGACTTTATCATTGTATCTAGATAGGATGTGCAGTACTGATACCTGAGAGCAGTGTACCTTTCCCTGTTAACACTAGGGTAAGATGGCGAGGGTATGACTTTATCATTGTATCTAGATAGGATGTGCAGTACTGATACCTGAGAGCAGTGTACCTTTCCCTGTTAACACTAGGGTAAGATGGCGAGCGGTATGACTTTATCATTGTATCTAGACAGGATGTGCAGTACTGATACCTGAGAGCAGTGTACCTTTCCCTGTTAACACTAGGGTAAGATGGAGGGTATGACTTTATCATTGTATCTAGATAGGATGCGCAGTACTGATACCTGAGAGCAGTGTACCTTTCCCTGTTAACACTAGGGTAAGATGGCGAGGGTATGACTTTATCATTGTATCTAGATAGGATGTGCAGTACTGATACCTGAGAGCAGTGTACCTTTCCCTGTTAACACTAGGGTAAGATGGCGAGGGTATGACTTTATCATTGTATCTAGATAGGATGTGCAGTACTGATACCTGAGAGCAGTGTACCTTTCCCTGTTAACACTAGGGTAAGATGGCGAGGGTATGACTTTATCATTGTATCTAGATAGGATGTGCAGTACTGATACCTGAGAGCAGTGTACCTTTCCCTGTTAACACTAGGGTAAGATGGCGAGGGTATGACTTTATCATTGTATCTAGATAGGATGTGCAGTACTGATACCTGAGAGCAGTGTACCTTTCCCTGTTAACACTAGGGTAAGATGGCGAGGGTATGACTTTATCATTGTATCTAGATAGGATGTGCAGTACTGATACCTGAGAGCAGTGTACCTTTCCCTGTTAACACTAGGGTAAGATGGCGAGGGTATGACTTTATCATTGTATCTAGATAGGATGTGCAGTACTGATACCTGAGAGCAGTGTACCTTTCCCTGTTAACACTAGGGTAAGATGGCGAGGGGTATGACTTTATCATTGTATCTAGATAGGATGTGCAGTACTGATACCTGAGAGCAGTGTACCTTCCCTGTTAACACTAGGGTAAGATGGCGAGGGGTATGACTTTATCATTGTATCTAGATAGGATGTGCAGTACTGATACCTGAGAGCAGTGTACCTTTCCCTGTTAACACTAGGGTAAGATGGCGAGGGGTATGACTTTATCATTGTATCTAGATAGGATGTGCAGTACTGATACCTGAGAGCAGTGTACCTTTCCCTGTTAACACTAGGGTAAGATGGCGAGGGTATGACTTTATCATTGTATCTAGATAGGATGTGCAGTACTGATACCTGAGAGCAGTGTACCTTTCCCTGTTAACACTAGGGTAAGATGGCGAGGGGTATGACTTTATCATTGTATCTAGATAGGATGTGCAGTACTGATACCTGAGAGCAGTGTACCTTTCCCTGTTAACACTAGGGTAAGATGGCGAGGGTATGACTTTATCATTGTATCTAGATAGGATGTGCAGTACTGATACCTGAGAGCAGTGTACCTTTCCTGTTAACACTAGGGTAAGATGGCGAGGGGTATGACTTTATCATTGTATCTAGATAGGATGTGCAGTACTGATACCTGAGAGCAGTGTACCTTTCCCTGTTAACACTAGGGTAAGATGGCGAGGGGTATGACTTTATCATTGTATCTAGATAGGATGTGCAGTACTGATACCTGAGAGCAGTGTACCTTTCCCTGTTAACACTAGGGTAAGATGGCGAGGGTATGACTTTATCATTGTATCTAGATAGGATGTGCAGTACTGATACCTGAGAGCAGTGTACCTTTCCCTGTTAACACTAGGGTAAGATGGCGAGGGGTATGACTTTATCATTGTATCTAGATAGGATGTGCAGTACTGATACCTGAGAGCAGTGTACCTTTCCCTGTTAACACTAGGGTAAGATGGCGAGGGTATGACTTTATCATTGTATCTAGATAGGATGTGCAGTACTGATACCTGAGAGCAGTGTACCTTTCCCTGTTAACACTAGGGTAAGATGGCGAGGGTATGACTTTATCATTGTATCTAGATAGGATGTGCAGTACTGATACCTGAGAGCAGTGTACCTTTCCCTGTTAACACTAGGGTAAGATGGCGAGGGGTATGACTTTATCATTGTATCTAGATAGGATGTGCAGTACTGATACCTGAGAGCAGTGTACCTTTCCCTGTTAACACTAGGGTAAGATGGCGAGGGATATGACTTTATCATTGTATCTAGATAGGATGTGCAGTACTGATACCTGAGAGCAGTGTACCTTTCCCTGTTAACACTAGGGTAAGATGGCGAGGGGTATGACTTTATCATTGTATCTAGATAGGATGTGCAGTACTGATACCTGAGAGCAGTGTACCTTTCCCTGTTAACACTAGGGTAAGATGGCGAGGGGATGACTTTATCATTGTATCTAGATAGGATGCGCAGTACTGATACCTGAGAGCAGTGTACCTTTCCCTGTTAACACTAGGGTAAGATGGCGAGGGGATGACTTTATCATTGTATCTAGATAGGATGTGCAGTACTGATACCTGAGAGCAGTGTACCTTTCCCTGTTAACACTAGGGTAAGATGGCGAGGGTATGACTTTATCATTGTATCTAGATAGGATGTGCAGTACTGATACCTGAGAGCAGTGTACCTTTCCCTGTTAACACTAGGGTAAGATGGCGAGGGGTATGACTTTATCATTGTATCTAGATAGGATGTGCAGTACTGATACCTGAGAGCAGTGTACCTTTCCCTGTTAACACTAGGGTAAGATGGCGAGGGGTATGACTTTATCATTGTATCTAGATAGGATGTGCAGTACTGATACCTGAGAGCAGTGTACCTTTCCCTGTTAACACTAGGGTAAGATGGCGAGGGGTATGACTTTATCATTGTATCTAGATAGGATGTGCAGTACTGATACCTGAGAGCAGTGTACCTTTCCCTGTTAACACTAGGGTAAGATGGCGAGGGTATGACTTTATCATTGTATCTAGATAGGATGTGCAGTACTGATACCTGAGAGCAGTGTACCTTTCCCTGTTAACACTAGGGTAAGATGGTGGGGTATGACTTTATCATTGTATCTAGATAGGATGTGCAGTACTGATACCTGAGAGCAGTGTACCTTTCCCTGTTAACACTAGGGTAAGATGGCGAGGGGTATGACTTTATCATTGTATCTAGATAGGATGTGCAGTACTGATACCTGAGAGCAGTGTACCTTTCCCTGTTAACACTAGGGTAAGATGGCGAGGGGTATGACTTTATCATTGTATCTAGATAGGATGTGCAGTACTGATACCTGAGAGCAGTGTACCTTTCCCTGTTAACACTAGGGTAAGATGGCGAGGGGTATGACTTTATCATTGTATCTAGATAGGATGTGCAGTACTGATACCTGAGAGCAGTGTACCTTTCCCTGTTAACACTAGGGTAAGATGGCGGGGTATGACTTTATCATTGTATCTAGATAGGATGTGCAGTACTGATACCTGAGAGCAGTGTACCTTTCCTGTTAACACTAGGGTAAGATGGCGAGGGGATGACTTTATCATTGTATCTAGATAGGATGTGCAGTACTGATACCTGAGAGCAGTGTACCTTTCCCTGTTAACACTAGGGTAAGATGGCGAGGGCTATGACTTTATCATTGTATCTAGATAGGATGTGCAGTACTGATACCTGAGAGCAGTGTACCTTTCCCTGTTAACACTAGGGTAAGATGGCGAGTGGTATGACTTTATCATTGTATCTAGATAGGATGTGCAGTACTGATACCTGAGAGCAGTGTACCTTTCCCTGTTAACACTAGGGTAAGATGGCGAGGGTATGACTTTATCATTGTATCTAGATAGGATGTGCAGTACTGATACCTGAGAGCAGTGTACCTTTCCCTGTTAACACTAGGGTAAGATGGCGAGGGGTATGACTTTATCATTGTATCTAGATAGGATGTGCAGTACTGATACCTGAGAGCAGTGTACCTTTCCCTGTTAACACTAGGGTAAGATGGCGGGGTATGACTTTATCATTGTATCTAGATAGGATGTGCAGTACTGATACCTGAGAGCAGTGTACCTTTCCCTGTTAACACTAGGGTAAGATGGCGAGGGGTATGACTTTATCATTGTATCCAGATAGGATGTGCAGTACTGATACCTGAGAGCAGTGTACCTTTCCCTGTTAACACTAAAGATAAAATTATGGAGACTTTTGTAAATGGAAAACATGTTTTTAGCTAACAAGTAAATGTTAAATCTCCTTAATGACAGAGAAGCATGGGTAACTTGGTGTGTGCCAAGCTGAAGCATCATACCCCACTTCCTCAGCATTTCATTGTCACAAAAATAACCTTTTTAATGAAACAGCTACTCAAACAGGGCACAAAAAAGCAGCTGTAATTTTTGTTAGAAAACAGGCCAACCCATACAACCTAGATGAATGCAGACCCAAAAATCATGGACAGTTATAATCAAGTCTGTGGTATTCCAGGAGCTGAAATAGGCCTGGGTGAGGCCTACAGCCGGGACTTTTCCGAAGGCTTAACCATTACAAAAAGGACTATTTGGAAAATAATTAATGGAGAAAAATCCTAAAGTTGCTGTTTTATTTTAAAAGTTGAGTGGGCTATGTTTGCCTTTAACTTTACACACACACACACACACACACACACACACACACACACACATGCACGCACATGTGCATGCCTGTGTGTGTGTGTGTGTGTGTGTGTGTGTGTGTGTGTGTGTGTGTGTGTGTGTAAATGCAACCCCAGTTTCAGAGTAAACACTGATATGTTATTCCACATTAAAATGTATGCTCACTTAATGCCATCTCCCTGTGGTATGAATTACAAATACACCATTGCTTCACTGGGAGTTAGCATGTACAGAAATGTGCACATGCTCACTGTGTACAAAGGATGTCTCCTTTTCCAGCTATAGGTAGAGATATTTGTCAGTGGAGATAGGCGTCATTGCACAATGATGTTATTTTATAATGTAAGAGTATATATATTTTTTTAATAATCCTAGCAGATAACACTAACAATAACTGCTTGAACAGGGCTACAGAATTTGCTTACTCCTGGTAAAATTAACCTACTCTGGCAGTGCCCTCATGGGTCAGTCATGTTGGTAGTGGGGTGCTTTACATGGCTGTAGGTGACTACTGGCATAGCACATCCTTCCTCTAACTATCACTACCTCATTCAGGAACACACAGATGCTGCAAAACAATTAATTAATATTGACCAGGGCAGATCACTTAACCAAGATGACTAATTTTAAGTCCAGTACAGATATAAAAATGCAAAGACATTAAAAGCTACAGCATAAAATGCATGACAGCAATAAATGCAAACAATTCACTCAAGAAAAACAGCTTTGCATGAGGAAAGAGATAATAAAAAAAGACAGTATCATGCATATGAAAGAGTATAATTGCAGTGTCAGTAGAGCAACAGGTATCACACAAGCCTTTGGTGCAGAAGGCTTGGGGTTCTATTCCCACACCAGATGGATGGATTGCTGATACTGTAGTGTAGCATGGGGATGGGGGGATGCTGCATTCCTGAGTGTGTGTGTTGTCTTGCAGATGAGATGTTAAACTGAGGTCCAGTTTATTTCAGTTGGTAATAACACAGGTGGATGTAAAACATCCCATGGTACCAATCAAAAAGATAGGGGAAGTTCCCTAGCCAAATTTTCCATAGTAGTGTAAATTCAACCTCAGGTTCCCCCTGAAAAAAGTAAGCAGCCTAGTGGGACTAACCTTACCTAGAAAGGGTAATTAAAATGTTCTATCCACAGTATACCAATAGGTATTGTACATGTATTCATTTGCAGCATGCAGTTGCTTAAAATAAAGATACAGAATTATTAATGAATTCTGGAGAGACTGAGATGCTTGATATACTCTAGTTGACACAAGTATATGTTCACTGTAGGCTAGAAAAAAAAAAAGAATTCCAAATACAGAGGAGAGTACAATTGGGGAGGGATACAGGAGGTACGTGTTTACTGCAATAATTTAAGGAATGCTCTAACATTAATCTGGGCAAACTGTAGTTGGAAGATGTTGGCTAATTTTTGGGAACTATTTAAGTTATTCTAGTTTTTTTAGCAATGACGTTATGTGGCATTTGTTAAACAAAACTATAAGGAATTTACATAAAATATGGTTTATAACTTGCACTCCTTTAAGAGAACATAATTTCTTGATTCTCTGCAAAGCTGGCTGGTTGCCGACTTTTCTTCAGGTTGAGCTACTAACACCATATTAATCTAGAGATTACTTAAGATGGGCAGTTGTAAATCTATATGTGGATAATTACTATAAAAATTAATTTAAAAAATATTTGGATCAAATATTTATTTGCTAACCTTCCTATCCCTTCTCCATGCATACATTAGTACTTTCTCTATTATGGAGGTCAGTTTTTGGATCTCTTTTCCTGTCATGGTTATGGAATTATTAACCCTCAGAAGAAGCTTTTTGCCAATGTCTGTTTGCTTTGTGATGTGAGAAGCTGACTTTGTATTTCACACTCTTGCATGAATTCTTTGTTTTTACTGTTTTTTTTTTTTCCGATTATTGTAATTATTCTTTCGTATCATTGCATTATTAGTCTTTCTGTTATCTTATTGCACTGACATCCAATTATTATGACTGGGTTGTGACTGATAGGACTCCTAATTGCCCAGTTCACCTACTTGCTGAATGGGTGAATTAATTAATACATTTCACACTTCTGTGCAGTGCAGTGTAGTGTAATTGTCTCAAGCTATCACCTACCATCTCTATATACAGAAATATGGACAGTTAGGGGAATGCTCTATTGTTTGCATTGTTAAATTCCTATATGACACCGATGTTCAGTTTTTCATGATTTGAGATATCCAGTTCTGCAGTTCTCTCTTTTTATCTGCACACTTTACAACACTGTTGATCTCAGCTTCCTGCAGTGAGCACTTCAGACTAATAAAGGCGGTATGGCACGCTGATTAAATAATACAATGCAAAACAGCAGGTCTGGGTATGAATGCCAGTAGTTTCTGTTTGGATACCACATGACTACTCTCCAAGTCATTTAACTTCATGTCTTCTTGAAAAGGGATGTCTCTGGTCTTAGTTTATCGAGCTGATTAATAAAATTACTAGGGTCATATGAAGACTTCTAAAGTGTAGATGACATGCAATGAATGACCTCAGCTCATTGCATACACAGTATGAAAACAGTCTCACTTGAATATGCCAGTGATCCAGACACAGAAATGGACTCCAAGAACATGGACGGCTGTCTGTGGGTGGTAATAATACAATCATAAATTCAGGAGAAAAGTGAATATCAAACTTTGTTCTTCTCCGAAAAATGTCTTATTCGCAAGGAGCAAGACCCCCTGCACACCCCCAACTCCATATATATCAAGTACAAGATTGCCATACCTCAGGAAAAGGGAATATTCAGAGAAATGGTCATCTTGTATTTAGTACATGTAAGTCTGGATATTCAGATAATCAGTCTCAGCATTGTGTGACATATTAAATCAGGTCCATGCATTTCAATTGGTTACCATCTTCACTCTTGGTAACCTGCTCATTTACAGGTTTTTACTATCTGCTTTTGGAATTTCTAAACATACCTTGACATTTTATTGACTAGGTACAGTAATACATAACTCTAATGATGTTCACAGGTTTCAAGAGTTTTGTATTACATATTCTGCCTACCACATAATTTTTTTCATTTTCCAATTTTTATAAAGCCTTACTAATGTATGCTTTAAATGCATAAACTTTCTTCTGATTTGTGTTCACAGAAAAGAAATAAACAGTTATTAACTCAATGCATCTTCCCTTGTTAAATCACTTCACTCTTTTAATTTCTTTCACTTCTCAGCAAAATTATCAATTTTGTTACCATGTTACACAAAGACCTTTTCTTAATACTTGATAGCAACGGTAATACTCTTTTTCAGCTAGATAATCCGAAAAGCATAGGCATGGAGAGTGCAGTAATACCCAGCAATTGAATGGTCATTATGATCCCAGTATCTTAAGTACACAAACAACAACTCTAAGAACTATTTGGGAGATTTTGACTTCTAGGTTCATAGGTTCATAGGTTAGTACTAGGCTAACTGCCCTTGCGAGCCATTTTAAGCCCTAAGCAATTTATCTTGTGTGAGAACCCTGCCTGCACTTGTGTTTGTATAACAACACCTTAACCATTAGGCCACCCTCCCAACCCACGTCCTTTGATGTAGTTAGCAGCATTAATGGCTTTGTTTTAGACATCACAACTGCAGATCTCTGTGTCATATATGTATAATCTTTATCATTTTATTTAAAATAAAAATCATGGCCTGTCTAAATAGTAACAGTATTATCTATATCAAAGCACTGGACAAGATTCTAAATGCACTGAATAAGGTCTGCTGTCTAACTTTATATGTGGCCGACGTTCACTCAGATATACTTACAGCAGCCACAAAATCTTAACTTGGCTTCATTTACAGAACTAAACATTCCACTGAGTTTGTGCAGAAACGTCAGCCTTGTTATTGCATCCTTATGAATGAGGACTCCATATTGATAGCCACATTCAGTTCTCTTTCTTAGCTGTACTGCTTCTGTTCCATTCATTCATTTCCCTTCTTTCTCCCCTCACTATTGCACTGATCATATGACCACACCTTTTTATATAGAACCTTACTGCCATCAGCAAAATGCTCAGACAATAGCTGTAGGAATTCAGAGAACAACCACCTTTTTATGTTTTTTTATATTTTATTTATCCTTTTGTTGACCTGTTTAGTCCTACTAGGCTAGCATCCTCTTTTCAGGGAATACTGTAGGTGGTATGTATACTGAACAAGGGACATTTGATCAGGGCACCTGGGAAATTCCATTACTGTTTGCAACAAGTGGCTTTGGATCTTTTGCATACACTTGAACTGCTATCAGCTAAGGCAGATGAGAGCTTGTTTAATGTCTCATCCAAAGGATGACTTACTTAGGAGTACAGTAGCCCTAATAATGCACTGCAGTATTAGTAATGGAAAAATGACTCCAATTAGCAAGAGGGAGAACAGATACCACAGCCTTCTCATTTTCCAGCATATGATTGTGCAACTTGTTGAGGCACTGACACTGAAACATTAATGTTCCTTATGCCCTTCTCTCTTAAATTCTTCCCCTTCTATGACAAAAGTCACAAACTGCTGTTACTTACCTTTTTGCATGGTTTATGTGCCCCTCATAATTATCTCCTATATCTATATATCTTCCCACCCCCACAAAATGCTCCTTCACACACTGCCGCTGGAATTAAGTTAACAGAGTAATGTAATGCTGTATTGATTCGAGGCTTATATCTTTCACTGTCATCTGTCTTCATTGTTACGCTCTTCTCAATTCATGAAGGGATGATTTTGTGAAAGAATCTTTGATTTAGAGGCTGTGCTAAGGCCATATCTCTCAACCTCTTAGCAAAAGGAATCTGGACAAAACCTAAAATAATGCGGGGACAACGGACCAAAAAAGGGACAGATTTTAAATATTGCTCTAACAAAAGTAGAAAGTTGCTAGAATAACAGGATTTGTGTTAGCATACATGTTTTCTGAAGGATATAAAGTCTGAAATTCAAATGTATGCCATTATTTAGTGACTTTAATCATTAGTAATTTGCCAAAGAGACACAGATTTCATGACAGACTAAAAATGTGAGGCAAAAATCTGGACGATTGAAAGATATGACTAAGGATCAGTAAATACATAAAATGTTATTGCTTTCCTGAGGTCCACTTAGGTTGCATAGGAAATGCGGTTTTACTATTGTTTTAATAATTTCCATAAAATACAATCGAAAAAAATGCATTTTAATTACGTTTGTAAGCATTTGTTTATTTGATGGCTATGTAAATACACTGGTTCTCAGGATCATTTCTAATCATGATCCAAAATGTTACAAAGACACAGAGTGCAGCTATCTGTGACAGCAATGAATTGTGGGGCATGCTCACCAGCACAAAAACAGAAAAATAAAAAGTTATGTCATTATTGTTAGATATTTTAACTACCTTGCAGCACTGAAAAAAATACCAATAGCAGTTCAATGATGTTATATATTCTTGTCATTATTTCTACCTTTTCAGAAGTAATTTCACTTTACAGTTGTAGAAAATGGTTCTGATCCAACAGGTCTAGGAACTAGTCGGAAATGAAGCATTTGGTAGGACTGATCAGAATTTATACCACAAGAAAAGTAGGTATATTCTAAAGTTAGCTCACAATATAGTACTGTACCACCAGCTTTCAAGAAATTCAGCTTTTTCCACCAAAATGCTGCAGTATTAACAAACATCTGTATTCTAACCCAAGGGCATGGGAATAAAAATAATCCACAATGAGTCATTGAATGTGGTTGACAGCAGAAGTGCACTGCCAAGAACACATAGAAGTCTACATGTGACACAGAACAATGTGTAAGAAACGCAGCATCAAGCAAAACCAATGAATGTAAAACAAATCTGGCGGCATCCTATAGCTGGGCTGGAGATGTAAGTCAGTGATGAAGCATTAAGGTAAATATGCAACATTTATATTGATTTCATACTATGCGCATATTACATTCATCTGTCATCTATTAGAATGCCCAAAGTGGGGCACTACTTCATGAAACCTGAGATACTCCAAAACAAACATAAAATCATTTTTGTTCACTTTATTATCAAAATAAAAAGACTTTGTTATCAAATTTTACATGTTTATGTTGTTTTATATCATATAAAGGTGACTGAGAAATACTGTAGTTTTCTAAGTTCCCTATTACACTGTCACAGACACAGGTTGTCGAATGTGGCTTTGTCAAACAGTAAAGCACGAAAAGGCAAAATAGCGAAGTGGCTGTTTAGCAAATTATTTCCCTGGGAAAGAATTTGTTTGGCCACTTTTGCTACTTTGCCTTTTCGGCACTGTAGTGCGATCTTGGAGTTGGTATATTTAAGTAGGGGGGGTGTGAGGGGTGAAGCTCCCCACATTAAGTAATGTTTTACTGTTGTTGTTTTTTTTTTTTTTTTCTCGAAACAGCGATTGTTTTCCATTGGAAAATAATCGCTGTTCTGAAGTTTCGACGTTGTAAGCTTTCGCTTACATGGGGTTGATTATCTCTCGTTCGCTCTTCTGACCGTGCAATATGATAATATAGACCCATTTTCTACACTAGTTACCTCATTCAGGTCTATAGTGCCTTTTTTGCATACTTCCACTCATGCCCACATCTCCTTAGGGTATCCAGATCTTTTTTGGGCTTTATCTAATGACTGACCAGCTAATGATGGGCATTATTAGAAAGGACAAGGAGTTGTTAACAAATGACACTAATATTGTTAATCTATTATGTCTTGCAGTAGAGTAATTGTTTTCCATTTATCACTTATTATTCACATTTTCATCACATTCATTTATTCACATTTTCATATTTATGTTCATATTTTTATAATGTTGTGCCCTGCATGTTACTGAGATATGTGGCATAATATGCTATGGTGGGAGACAGGAAACTTCACTGTTAATGTCCATTTAAACCACAATATACCTGAGATATTTTAGTTATTTGTTAGTAATTGCGAACATAAAAAATATTTCCATATGTATGTTACACTTCAAAAACAACTTGTAAACTATTAAATGACATTAGGTGAAACCTTAGATATATAACCACAAAACTAGTGACCACAAAAAATTGTATAAAAACCTTTATTCTCTCTGATGTCTCACCACCAATGCCTTCAAGGAGTTTAGTACATTCAAAAACCCTAACCCTTTTATAAGAGACACAATTAAACACATAATTAATCAATTAAAACAATTAAATTAATTAAATCAATACTTAAAGTAAAACTTGCCAACTGAGCTCTGGATTCATTCCCTTAGGTATCATTTTATCAAATTTCAGTATACACAAAGCTTCTTTGTATAGAAGCTTATTTTTAATGTTTTCATCTGTATAGATATTATCTATTTTTTCCAGAATGGATGCTTGTAACCCTCCAGATTGACCATTATGTACTTTATGGAAATGTTCAGCCACTGAGCTCTGTTCTTTTCCCCTGTCAATGTCTCGAATGTGTTCTAAAAGCTTGATTTTAAAGGCTCTTTTAGACTCACCAAGGGCACTTCAGGGCATAAATAATGCCCTCATTATCACATTTATAATGTCCTTTTACATTAAACCTAAAGTCATTAATTCTATCAAAACGTGATGTAATGTGCTTGCAAGCCACATGTATTAGTACCATATTGATAAACTATAGTATTTAGATTAATGGGGGGCATGATGAATTTCCCTTTAACTAGAAAGTTTTTTATATTCCTGCCAACTTTATAATATATTTTAAGCCTTCCAGGTTTATAGGTTCATAGGCTCATAGGTTGGTACTGGGCAGTCTATTCCAGAGTCTGGGGAGTCTCTGGGTCAGGAACCTATCCTTCAGCATGTTTTGTTTATTGTGATGACATGGTTTAGATCCCTGGAGCATGTGGCTCTGAGGGATTGGAATTTCTTTAAGTGTAGCATGTCCAAAGCTCTGGGTTTGACATGGTCTTGTATGTTAAGCAGAGATCGCCTCTGAGTAGACGATATGCGACAGAGTATAGCTGGACTTTTTTAAGGTGGTCAGCATAGGGCATCTGCTTTAGGCCTGTGATTCTTTTAATGAGGTATTTCTGCAGCCTTTCCAGTTGTTGCAGATGTCTTGAGAGGTACATACCAAATGGGGAGTTGTATTCTATAATGGGTCTAATGAGGGATGAGTACAGTGGGACAATGACCTCCTTTTTTCTGGATGAAAAGCCCTTAGTGATGAGGTGTGCCACATAGAAGGATTTTCTGACTGTTGTGGCAATGTGGTTATCAAAGGTGAAACCACTGTCCACCTGTGTCCCTAAGCCTCTTATCACACTTTTGGTGTTTAGTGTACTGCCACCTATGTGGAAATTCATGGGTACATGTTTTTTTCCCAAAGGGGATAACTACACATTTCTTCACATTGAGCTTGAGCCCATGGCTCTGGCATCAAGCATCTGTTTCTGTAAGGCCCTTTTGTAGAGTATCCACATCATTTGGGGATTCAATAGTGGCACTCAGTTTGCAGTCATCTGTGAACTTTGTTATCCAGAGTCCCTTAGTGTTGGCCTGTACTTCAGAGAAGTAGATGCCAAACAAGAGCGGTCCCAGGTCTGAACCCTGAGGTACTCCACTTGTCACTTGTCTGGAGCTGGATTTGGAGTCAGCTGCTTTTACAGTGTGGGTTCTGTCAGTAAACCAGCTGGCAACCCATCAAGTGACGTAGGGATTAATGCTCAGTTTAGTAAGTCTATCTATGATTCCAGAGTGGGGGATGGTGTCAAAGGCCTTGGTGAGGTCCAGATAGGCTATGTGGACCGCCTTACCCTCGTCCATGGCTCTGGAGACTGACTTGAAGAAGTCAATCAGGTTCAGGAGATAAGATCGGCCATTCACGAACCCAAACTGGGTGGGGTCCAGGGTTTGAAGGTTGCCAATGTCTTTGTTTATAAGTTCCATGATAATACGTTCCATGGCCTTGCAGATCATGCTCGTCAGACTGATGGGGCAGTAGTTCCAGGGATCCAAGGTTGATCCCCCCTTGTGGAGTCTGATAACTGTAGCTGTGTGCCACTCAGTGGACACGAAGCCTGAGGTGAGGCTATGATTAAACATGACACTTAGGTGAGGTGCCAGTTCATTTTGTAGTTCATGTAATACACAGCCCGGGATGTCATCTGGTCCCATGGATGCTGTATTCTTAGCTTTGGAGAGTGCGTTTTTTACCTGTGTCGCCATTATTACCGGAATTTGGCAATCTTCCGATATTGAGATGGGCCGTTTAGGGGGTGAAAGGGGGGTGAAGTTGGCACTGAATTGATCTGCCAGGATATTGGCAATATCCTTGGGATCAGTATATTTAATGCCATTCTGTTGTAGCTCAGAGCAGATCTGAGCATTTCCATTTAGATTCTTGACATAGTTATAGAATGCCTTGTGGTTGTCTTTGGAATATTTGGCAATTTTATTTTCATAACTAGCTTTGGTGGATTTTATGAGGGATCTCAGCTTCTTACTGAGGCTGGTAAGGAAGTTTTTTGCATCCTGGGATTTTCCTCTTTTCTGAAACAGTTTCTTCCTTTTGTTGTAAAGTTTGTTTATGGCATGGGAACACCAGATTGGCTTCCTTTTTTTGGTGGAGAGCATCTTGGTTCTATTTGGGATTGCACGATTCATGCATGAGTGGATATGTTCGTACAGTGCCTTAGTGTAGGATTCAGCAGTCGAACTTTCAGTTCCCATCTGCATGGGTGTCATGGAGTTTGTCACTTCTGACTTGAGTAGCATGAAGTTGACTTTAGAGAAGATTTTTATGGAGGTTTCCTTACTGGGGTGGGGGGTGGGGGTGGGATGTGGATGTTAAGGGTGATTAGCTTATGGTCAGACCTGACCAACAAGGCATCAGCTCTTTAGCATTTTTTAAAGAATTAAGAAAGCCCCAATAGTACTTCACTAAATTTACCACTGTATCGCTAAAACAGCTGTATGTAGTGACAAAATATATATCAGGCATGTTGCCCTATTTATAAAAGTTGCTGACCTATATATTACCCTATTTCCCTTATTCTGTTATTTTGTTATTTTTTTGCCGCACATTATTTAGTAACCTTTTATCATATCCTCCCCTCCCGGACTCAAACATAGCACAAGTTCTAATATTCTCTTCCTGAAGCTCATTCCCCTCACTACATAATCTGTATAATCGAACAAATTCACCATAAGGAAAAGCCTCTGTGGTATGGGAGGATGGCAACTAGATGCTTTCAGATATTGTATGTTAGCCTCAAATTTTCTGTGTACCTTAGAACGTAGTCTATTTCCACTTGAAATATCTAAATCAGCATCCAAAAATGAAACTTTTTTACCTATATGAATTCCTATAATAAAAGGGTTAGGGTTTTGAATGTACTATACTCCTTGAAGGCACTGGTGCCGAGACGTCAGAGAGAATAAAGGTTTTTTTATACATTTTTTTGTGGTCACTAGTTTTGTGGTTACACATCAGATTGTTTCCTAGTGTGGAAACCTTAGATATTATTGAAGAACACTAGCTTTCATAGTTGCACTGTAAGTCGCACATCTTGAGACATATTCAGTGCTATTTATATTGTTAATTATACAACTTAGCCAACTTAGCATATGTTTTGATATTTCTGTAAATATCTCAACAAGCATGTATTCAGAGAGGAGTTTTTTGCTGTCAAGTGAAAGATGAAGTGTGGTCAACAGAAATGTTCTAACAATGCATGTCTAAGTTGCACAGTTCTCAAGATATGACTGTGAAAGTGCAGCAAAATATGATTTAGGGTTTGTGTGCCTTATAATATATTATAACATTTGCAGAAAAGCTATGAAGGCAGTATTATCACTGTAAACAAAATGTCTTAGTGATAACATTACTATTTGTACTGTCTTAGTAGCGTTTGTTGTGATAACATTACTATTTGTACTGTCTTAGTAGCGTTTGTTGTGATAACATTACTATTTGTACTCTTAGTAGCGTTTGTTGTGATAACATTACTATTTGTACTGTCTTAATAGTGTTTGTTGTGATAACATTACTATTTGTACTGTCTTAGTAGCGTTTGTTGTGATAACATTACTATTTGTACTGTCTTAGTAGCGTTTGTTGTGATAACATTACTATTTGTACTGTCTTAGTAGCGTTTGTTGTGATAACATTACTATTTGTATTGTCTTAGTAGCGTTTGTTGTGATAACATTACTATTTGTACTGTCTTAGTAGCGTTTGTTGTGATAACATTACTATTTGTACTGTCTTAGTAGCGTTTGTTGTGATAACATTACTATTTGTATTGTCTTAGTAGCGTTTGTTGTGATAACATTACTATTTGTACCGTCTTAGTAGCATTTGTTGTGATAACATTACTATTTGTACTGTCTTAGTATCGTTTGTTGTGATAACATTACTATTTGTACTGTCTTAGTAGCGTTTGTTGTGATAACATTACTATTTGTACTGTCTTAGCAGCGTTTGTTGTTCACAAGATACTTGTTTATCTTATGCTTTTTAAGTTTGTTTTTCATAGAATGCTCTGGAATGCAAGCTCTGTTAGGGTGTAACTTTCCATACCACATAGGAGTTAATGAGTTATACTGAAGATAGGAAAATTTTTTATCCTAAAATGTCAAGATACTTGTTATTTTTTTCACAGGTTACAACTGCCTAAATCAGATATATCCTGCAAAAGGAGACTAAGTAGGCAACTATAATATTATGTTAGCATATGTGGATGAAAATGGTCTGCAACTGGGTAAAATAATTTCGCAGAAACTTAGGACAGAAGTACACTGTGATCAGCTGTTCCAAAGCAGATAGCTTTTTCCGCATCTGCATCCAATTAAATAAAGAAAGTTTACACTATGCTCTTACAGTATAGATATGGAACTACCACTTGTAGGGTAGCAATATTTCTATGGCATTTATTTCATGCAAAGTCATTTCAAAAAATAACTGTTCAAAATAAGATTTGGCAAAATATATAGGAACCATTGAGTTTGCTACAATCACTTGTGGGAGTGGGGGCACTGGGAGTCTTACCCCTGTATGGAGGGATGGGTGGGCTATAGTATTTTTAAAACATGCTTTTCTTTTTTCATAAAGTACCATATTGGTTAATTCTGCTTAGTGTGTTGTCTGTAATGTTGATGACCATGGAGTGAACAGTGTTACAGGCAAAGGAAAGACAGTGAGGGAGGAAGTGGGTGACCATTGCCAGCTCACCTATCCTCAGAAGGTAGCGGCAATCCTGTTTATTGCACTCTTGATGCCTCATGGGGAACATGTGTCATGATAGAAAGCAAAAGGGACTGAGACGTCTGTATCTACACAACATTTAGTGTAGATGGAATTTGGAGCGTGTGTGAATATGTAAAGGTACTATTAGGATAGCAGTATGGGTACAAAAGTATGTTAGGCTGTTGAGGGGAAATCAGTAGAAGGTTATTGATAAGTCTACAACTGCTGCTTGGATGAAGGCTCTTCCAACCATCTGAGTCATGACAGAGAGAAAGAGAGATGTGATATTCCATAGGTGTAAAGTGAAAAACACAAAGAAAAATTGTCTGAGGAAACAACATTTGGCAAAATCAGATTTGAGGAAAAATAGCACACCCTATATACAGGCGTACTAATAGTTCTCTGAAAAATGCAGACCATTCTGTGTGAGTGGGTCCATATTTTCTTTCCATTCTATTTCAGTTATGGCAGAGCAAACCATTTGTTTCAATTGTCTGTAAGGAAATGAAACAAAGAATTATACAGAAATCCTGAACTCCTTCACTTTAATGAAGTGATGACAGTGCCAGAGAAATAATAAAGTATAAAGTTGTTTTTGAACTATACATTAGGAAATGCACAGGCAGAATAAGAGAATTTGATTTAAGAGACATCCCAGTGTCATCACAGGTAGGAAACTAGAGTGCATGAAAAGGATAAGTTCATTCTTGGAAATCAACAGAGAGAAAAAATACATAATCAATGCATGACTAAAAAAATATTGGAAAGAGAGATGTCAAATCATTTAGCTGGTGCAGACCAATGACTGGTCGGGGAGCATCTTTTTATGGCTCTCTTCTTTAACCAAGTTGAAGGTGAAATGGGGCCAATTTAAAAGACTATGAACTATCATGAAAATCGTGGGCTGTTGCTTATAATTTTAGTCTGTTCACTTCCTATCACATGGTGCTATACAAGTGAAAATATCTGCACAAGTAATTCTGTTCACAAGATACTCTTGAGACCATGTCCCTGATCTATGTATAACCATTGACCTGCACTTTGTCCCTTGCAGATCATGCACCACACTTTTAATACAATAAAACACAGCAGTATTATATCAGCATGAAACAGAAAGAATTCACAAAGATGCAAACAAAAGCTTTGAAAAATGATCAGTAATATAGTAATGGTTGGTTTCTCCATCCATGATGGTGGAGAAGGAAAATCATATCATGCTTCTGCTATTTGTGGGAAGTAGTGGAACTGAGCTCCAGGGACTTCTAGCACAAGTATTTGTAGTAGGACTGCATGACATACACATTTGCCTTCCTTTCTGTATGCTTCTTCATCTGAAGTATGACTTGTATGTTCTTGTCACAGTTTAATTTCTTAGCTGATAGGGAACTATTATTTTACCTACTTTAACATTAAACTTCTATAATGTATTTCTTTTTCAAACAAAAAGAGGAATGGATTGTGATCAGTTTCTGCCAACACTGTTATCAAGAGCTGCATTATGGAACGTTTCACATCCTTATATAATAATAAGTAACTCTTTTCTATCTGTCTGTGAGGGACCTAAGGCAAATTATAAGCAGCTGGTTTACCTTGTGGACTCAATATGCCATTTCCATTTTGGCTTGCATTTACTTGCAATGTGCCTCATTTCTACATATCAGAATATTTTAATTTAGACAGTTCCATTACTAATGGTTTAAGTATTGCAAAATTGTTACATTTTTATGTAGCCCAGTACCATTTCAAAAGCATGCCCCAATAATTTCCTTATCATCAAACACATATCTGTCAAGTTTAGAATAAAAGCCAAAAGATACTCCATTATTCCAAGAATTTCATGACAGATTGTCTGTCATTAGGAAGAATCAGTTGCACTTCTATTCTTACTTTCACATTGTCCACTTTCAAGACTTCAGTTTTAAAACCCATATCATAAACTACCTTATTGGCATTTATGTTTTGTCATAAGGCATTTAGAAAGTCAATGAGTCTCACATTATGCTCTCTCTCTTTCTCATTTTTTGGTCTGACTTCACACTAGTATGCCATCAATTATATTATTAATACCATCAAGCTGATCATCTGTGCAAAAGCTCACTGAAACACTATATGTGCTGATAAAACACCAAATAAGTTTCAACGTTAAAAGTACTTAACTTGGAAATTTCATGTTTTCCCAAATTCATGATTTGCATTAACCGCTGAAAAAAATCTTTAACTGTATATAGCAGATAGTGTTGTCTTCTTTATTAAGATCTTCTGGAGTTATGGAAAAAAGAATTAGGTTCATAGGTGTGTACTACTAGGTTACTGACCACTGGGGCCTTTTTAACCTTAGCCATAATCTCTGATCTCTGACAAGTTCTAGTAGCCTTGGCAAGTGTAAGCATGCACTTGGGAGATGAAACATTTACATGCAGGGGCCTGAGACATGAACCATTTACAGGCTGCATGTGTCCATTAGAAACGCAAGTGCCAAACCAGGGATAAATTCCCTGCTCCCTATCTAACTGTCCAAGTTATATTTGAATTGGGTTAGGGGGAACTCTTCTTTACATGGATGGAGAACTTGATCCAAAGGAGGTGTAGTCTCTGGGTACACACCTGTCTCTCTATCAGATCCTATGTATATCACAAACAAGGTTTATGTCCTTAAAAAGGGCAATTCTGGTACTGCTTGCTATACAGGAGGTCCATCCGGATTGGGCCTGACATTGCCTTGTGTGCCATGCATAGATGTCCCCTCAACAGCCTGTAGGAGAGAAAGAATACAGGAACAGGGCTTTGAGGTTCTCCATAAGACATGTTACTTGTGCTCTGTATTCCTTTAGTGTGGAATCGTGCTCTGTATTCCTTTAGTGTGGAATCACTGTGGACATTGTTGAATGTACCTGGTTATGTACATACCAAAGGGGACATTTTACTCAATGATAGGTCTGATGAATGCCAAATACAGTGGAACAATGACATCCTTGGTCCTAGATGCCATACCTTTGTTTATAAGTTGCACAACATAGAATGATTGTCTCACTGTTGTAGAAACATGATGGTTAAAGGCTAGGCTACTGTCTATGTGTGTCCCCAACTCTCTGATTACCTTGTCAACTTTTAGCAAACTGGTTCTCAATGCTCTCTCCAAGGCCAAGAACACTGCATCAATGGGCCCAGACAATATCCCCGGCTGCCTGTATTGTAAATTTGATAGTTAACAGTGGTAGATGACTTCCCCAAGGATAGTATTATGCATTAATCAGCAGTAAGTTTTAGTCCATGGCACAAACACCAGTTATTTGTCAGCATCAGCCCTTCCTGCAGAACATCAATGTCAGTGAGGAATTCTATGATGCTCCTAATTTTCAATCATCTCCAAATTTAGTCAGCCAGGGGCCCTTGACATTGACCTTGACTTCAGAGAAGTAGACACCAAAAATGAGCAGTCCCAGGATCAATCCCTGAAGAACTCCATTGATGGCTAGTTCTTTGTAGAGATGGAATCCCCAGTTCTAACTTCTGGGTCCTGTCTGTGAGGCAGCTGGATATCCTCATTCATACCTCTCAACCTCTTAGCATAATAAATCAATACAAAGGAAAACATAATGGAGGGAACAAAGGGCCAAAAATAGAGATACATTTTAAATATTTCTCTTATAAACTCAGGGAGCTGCTAGAATAATAGGTGTTGTGATAGAATATATTTTCTAAAAGATATGAAGTCTGAAACTCAAATGTCTGTCATTATTTAGTGACTTCAATCTTCTATAATTTGCAGAAAACTATCAATTGTATGAGTATGAGACCAAAAATATGAAGCTAAAATCTGGACATTCTGTGAAAAGCTTGACAGTTGAGAGGTATGCTCTTATCCATTGCTTTGTTATAAATCTGAAAGAAGTTTATCAAGATGAGTAGGCATGACCTGCCCTTGCAAAGAAACAAACTGGGGTGGGTCCATTATCTGGAGTTTTCCTATGTCATTACTGATTATTTCCATGACAATTATTTCTATTGCTTTGCATATGAGACTCATGAGACTTATAGGTCTGTAGTTTCCAAGGTCTGTAGATGGCATACCATTGTGCAGAGAGATGATGGTTGCTTTTTTTCCATTTGTGAGGTATGAAGCCTATTTTCAGGCTATGGTTAAGTAGTTATTCCAGTGGTCCTGATAGGTCATATTTCATGCTATTTAAAAGGCAGCCTGGGATATTGTCTGGTCCCATTGATGCAATCTAGCATTAGAATTTCAATGAGTTTACATCCAAAGTTGTGCTTTAAATGTCCTGCAGGTACATTCATTCTTGACCTTGGAGAGAGAAAATTGAGAATGTGTTCCCTAATGATAGTAGGGGAGTTATACTTGATAGTATTTCATTAGGAGAGGCTGGGGAGGCAGAGTAAGATTAGACTTAAATTTGTCTGCTAACAAGTTTGTTATATCTTCTGGATCAGTATAGGTGGCTCCATTAACAATGAGCTATGCACACAAGTGTGTACTGCATTTGAGGTTACAGACATAGCTGAAAGATGCCTTGTGACTGTTTTTGGCCTAGGAGGCCAAATTTGAGTTTGGTAGACTTTATTTGTCCTCTGAGTTATTTGTTTAGCTTGATGAGAGTGCTTTTATCCTTCTGACTGCTACAGCTGCTAATTTTTGCCATGATTTTCTTCCTTCTGTTATATTGCCTATTGGTAACAATGTTGCTAACAAATTTAGTAGGCTCATTTTGTTTTATAGTCATGCACATTTTCTCTAATTGGTGTGAATTACTCTCATTTCTACTTTTAAAAAATATTATATTTTTGTTACATTCTCTTTTGATAATTTTCTAGGACCTGTCTGAATACTGAAAAAGTTCACACTATAAAGCTCACTGACTAAATCGTTAGTTGCAAAATGTTAAGACAATTTTTTTGATAGCTCTTTTTCAAACTCAGTGGTTTGAACATTTGAGCAGGCATTGCACTACACTTTGCATTCGTGTCTAGTCTAAATGCCACATTTTAAGAATGAATTATAATGTTATCTTCTCAGACTTACAACTCGTATCTTGGTCATGACTTTTCAGTAGTTTTATCTTGCATAATATTTACAATCTGCAATTTCTCAACACGTTTTGCCCGCAAATAACTCATCTTTGTGACTTTGCTCTAAAACATGCTTTATTTTCAAATTAATATTAACTTGTTTTTCTGACAAACTTTAGCAACATGATTAATTTTTCACACTTCTACACACAAAATTAACTGCAGGAAATTTTTTATCCTGCTTCTAATCACACCTTGCATAGAATTTATCATTTGCTCACTGTGAAGGTTTTCTGAGCATTTTCAACTCATTTTATCATGTTACGTATTTTCACATTTTCTATCACAGATTTTCTATCAGACATGAAAACTCCACAGATATCATATTTTTCTGTGAGCTGTTTTAGGGGTGATGAAGCAATTTCATTCATGCTACACACATCAGTCTCCTTATTTAATGTTTAAATCTAAACACAAACAAGGTAATGGTCAGTAGTATGTAGTCTCTGGATACTATTTCCAAAAATATTCGCCACAAACAGGAAAGAATGTCATAGGAATCAGCTATTGCATAGGACTCGCATGCATCCCCACCATGTTTTCAGCAATGTGGTTAAGGGACAGGCATTAAGAACCTCAAGGTTGACTACAGAGATAGGGAGATTTAATACTGAGATGGAGGTATTAGAAGAGAGGTTTGTTAATAGGGGATATAACAAAGCAGAAGTTTCTGATGTAGTTTCTAACGTTGGGCAGCTTAGGAGTAATAGAGGGAAACCTTATTTCTCTGAGAGGGAGGTAATCAACACTATTGAGCATGTGAAAGGTGGAAAATTCAAGAAGAGGCATGTGAGAGTGCCAGTTGAATATTCCAGTGATGCCTGAGTAGTCACTGATGTCATTCAGAAATATTGGCCAATACTAACACAGAATCCTCAGATAAGACCAATAGTTGGTGATAGACCATCGTTTCTATACAAAAATAAGAAATCTTTGAAACAGATGTGTTATTCTAAGGATAAACGAGAGTTCAAGAGTCATGATAAGTTGGGGACGGTCCCATGTTTGAACTGTAATCAGTGTCAATATATCGACACAAGCAATGTGTTTTCACACCCTGACCTTAGGAGAGACTTTTCTTTCAAGGTAAAGGCAAATTGCAATAGTATCAACATTGTTTATTTGGCCATATGCAACAGATGCTCCACTTACTATGTGGGTAAAACCAATAGAAAGCTGAGATATAGAATCAGAGAGCATTTATTGAAAATTAGAAACAAAGACAACACCAATGCATTGGCATGGCATGTTGACAAGACTGATGCCAGTCACAGTTTTAGGTTTCAGGCAATAGAAATGGTGTATGGTAATGAACGAGGTGGTGATATAGTGAATCTGACTGAGACAACAGAGAGCAGGTGGATATTGAGGCTTCGAGTAGACAAGGGGAGGGGGCTGAATGAAAAGGTACCCCTCAAACCCATATTGAAGTCCAGACCGCTACATAGGTAAACATGCTGTTTTGAACTCTGCATATGACTATATATTGCTTAGGAAAATAACATTCTGTCATGAATATAATGTTTTCCATTTATCACTTATTATTCACATTTTCATCACATTCATTTATTCACATTTTCATATTTATGTTCATATTTTTATAATGTTGTGCCCTGCATGTTACTGAGATATGTGGCATAATATGCTATGGTGGGAGACAGGAAACTTCACTGTTAATGTCCATTTAAACCACAATATACCTGAGATATTTTAGTTATTTGTTAGTAATTGCGAACATAAAAAATATTTCCATATGTATGTTACACTTCAAAAACAACTTGTAAACTATTAAATGACATTAGGTGAAACCTTAGATATTTAACCACAAAACTAGTGACCACAAAAAATTGTATAAAAACCTTTATTCTCCCTGATGTCTCACCACCAATGCCTTCAAGGAGTTTAGTACATTCAAAAACCCTAACCCTTTTATAACAGACACAATTAAACACATAATTAATCAATTAAAACAATTAAATTAATTAAATCAATACTTAAAGTAAAACTTGCCAACTGAGCTCTGGATTCATTCCCTTAGGTATCATTTTATCAAATTTCAGTATACACAAAGCTTCTTTGTATAGAAGCTTATTTTTAATGTTTTCATCTGTATAGATATTATCTATTTTTTCCAGAATGGATGCTTGTAACTCTCCAGATTGACCATTATGTACTTTATGGAAATGTTCAGCCACTGAGCTCTGTTCTTTTCCCCTGTCAATGTCTCGAATGTGTTCTAAAAGCTTGATTTTAAAGGCTCTTTTAGACTCACCAAGGGCACTTCAGGGCATAAATAATGCCCTCATTATCACATTTATAATGTCCTTTTACATTAAACCTAAAGTCATTAATTCTATCAAAACGTGATGTAATGTGCTTGCAAGCCACATGTATTAGTACCATATTGATAAACTATAGTATTTAGATTAATGGGGGGGCATGATGAATTTCCCTTTAACTAGAAAGTTTTTTATATTCCTGCCAACTTTATAATATATTTTAAGCCTTCCAGGTTTATAGGTTCATATGCTCATAGGTTGGTACTGGGCAGTCTATTCCAGAGTCTGGGGAGTCTCTGGGTCACAAACCTATCCTCCAGCATGTTTTGTTTATTGTGATGACATGGTTTAGATCCCTGGAACATGTGGCTCTGAGGGATTGGAATTTCTTTAAGTGTAGCATGTCCAAAGCTCTGGGTTTGACATGGTCTTGTATGTTAAGCAGAGATCGCCTCTGAGTAGACGATATGCGACAGAGTATAGCTGGACTTTTTTAAAGTGGTCAGCATAGGGCATCTGCTTTAGGCCTGTGATTCTTTTAATGAGGTATTTCTGCAGCCTTTCCAGTTGTTGCAGATGTCTTGAGAGGTACATACCAAATGGGGAGTTGTATTCTATAATGGGTCTAATGTGGGATGAGTACAGTGGGACAATGACCTCCTTTTTTCTGGATGAAAAGCCCTTAGTGATGAGGTGTGCCACATAGAAGGATTTTCTGACTGTTGTGGCAATGTGGTTATCAAAGGTGAAACCACTGTCCACCTGTGTCCCTAAGCCTCTTATCACACTTTCGGTGTTTAGTGTACTGCCACCTATGTGGAAATTCATGGGTACATGTTTTTTCCTAAAGGGGATAACTACACATTTCTTCACATTGAGCTTGAGCCCATGGCTCTGGCATCAAGCATCTGTTTCTGTAAGGCCCTTTTGTAGAGTATCCACATCATTTGGGGATTCAATAGTGGCTCTCAGTTTGCAGTCATCTGTGAACTTTGTTATCCAGAGTCCCTTAGTGTTGGCCTGTACTTCAGAGAAGTAGATGCCAAACAAGAGCGGTCCCAGGTCTGAACCCTGAGGTACTCCACTTGTCACTTGTCTGGAGCTGGATTTGGAGTCAGCTGCTTTTACAGTGTGGGTTCTGTCAGTAAACCAGCTGGCAACCCATCGAGTGACGTAGGGATTAATGCTCAGTTTAGTAAGTCTATCTATGATTCCAGAGTGGGGGATGGTGTCAAAGGCCTTGGTGAGGTCCAGATAGGCTATGTGGACCGCCTTACCCTCGTCCATGGCTCTGGAGACTGACTTGAAGAAGTCAATCAGGTTCAGGAGATAAGATCGGCCATTCACGAACCCAAACTGGGTGGGGTCCAGGGTTTGAAGGTTGCCAATGTCTTTGTTTATAAGTTCCATGATAATACGTTCCATGGCCTTGCAGATCAGGCTCGTCAGACTGATGGGGCAGTAGTTCCAGGGATCCAAGGTTGATCCCCCCTTGTGGAGTCTGATAACTGTAGCTGTGTGCCACTCAGTGGACATGAAGCCTGAGGTGAGGCTATGATTAAACATGACACTTAGGTGAGGTGCCAGTTCATTTTGTAGTTCATGTAATACACAGCCCGGGATGTCATCTGGTCCCATGGATGCTGTATTCTTAGCTTTGGAGAGTGCGTTTTTTACCTGTGTCGCCATTATTACCAGAATTTGGCAATCTTCCGATATTGAGATGGGCCGTTTAGGGGGTGAAAGGGGGGTGAAGTTGGCACTGAATTGATCTGCCAGGATATTGGCAATATCCTTGGGATCAGTATATTTAATGCCATTCTGTTGTAGCTCAGAGCAGATCTGAGCATTTCCATTTAGATTCTTGACATAGTTATAGAATGCCTTGTGGTTGTCTTTGGAATCTTTGGCAATTTTATTTTCATAACTAGCTTTGGTGGATTTTATGAGGGATCTCAGCTTCTTACTGAGGCTGGTAAGGAAGTTTTTTGCATCCTGGGATGTTCCTCTTTTCTGAAACAGTTTCTTCCTTTTGTTGTAAAGTTTGTTTATGGCACGGGAACACCAGATTGGCTTCCTTTTTTTGGTGGAGAGCATCTTGGTTCTATTTGGGATTGCACGATTCATGCATGAGTGGATATGTTCGTACAGTGCCTTAGTGTAGGATTCAGCAGTCGAACTTTCAGTTCCCATCTGCATGGGTGTCATGGAGTTTGTCACTTCTGACTTGAGTAGCATGAAGTTGACTTTGGAGAAGATTTTTATGGAGGTTTCCTTACTGGGGTGTGGGGTGGGGGTGGGATGTGGATGTTAAGGGTGATTAGCTTATGGTCAGACCTGACCAACAAGGCATCAGCTCTTTAGCATTTTTTAAAGAATTAAGAAAGCCCCAATAGTACTTCACTAAATTTACCACTGTATCGCTAAAACAGCTGTATGCAGTGACAAAATATATATCAGGCATGTTGCCCTATTTATAAAAGTTGCTGACCTATATATTACCCTATTTCCCTTATTCTGTTATTTTATTATTTTTTTGCCGCACATTATTTAGTAACCTTTTATCATATCCTCCCCTCCCGGACTCAAACATAGCACAAGTTCTAATATTCTCTTCCTGAATTCATTCCCCTCACTACATAATCTGTATAATCGAACAAATTCACCATAAGGAAAAGCCTCTGTGGTATGGGAGGATGGCAACTAGATGCTTTCAGATATTGTATGTTAGCCTCAAATTTTCTGTGTACCTTAGAACGTAGTCTATTTCCACTTGAAATATCTAAATCAGCATCCAAAAATGAAACTTTTTTACCTATATGAATTCCTATAATAAAAGGGTTAGGGTTTTGAATGTACTATACTCCTTGAAGGCACTGGTGCCGAGACGTCAGAGAGAATAAAGGTTTTTTTATACATTTTTTTGTGGTCACTAGTTTTGTGGTTACACATCAGATTGTTTCCTAGTGTGGAAACCTTAGATATTATTGAAGAACACTAGATTTCATAGTTGCACTGTAAGTCGCACATCTTGAGACATATTCAGTGCTATTTATATTGTTAATTATACAACTTAGCCAACTTAGCATATGTTTTGATATTTCTGTAAATATCTCAACAAGCATGTATTCAGAGAGGAGTTTTTTGCTGTCAAGTGAAAGATGAAGTGTGGTCAACAGAAATGTTCTAACAATGCATGTCTAAGTTGCACAGTTCTCAAGATATGACTGTGAAAGTGCAGCAAAATATGATTTAGGGTTTGTGTGCCTTATAATATATTATAACATTTGCAGAAAAGCTATGAAGGCAGTATTATCACTGTAAACAAAATGTCAGTGATAACATTACTATTTGTACTGTCTTAGTAGCGTTTGTTGTGATAACATTACTATTTGTACTGTCTTAGTAGCGTTTGTTGTGATAACATTACTATTTGTACTCTTAGTAGCGTTTGTTGTGATAACATTACTATTTGTACTGTCTTAGTAGCGTTTGTTGTGATAACATTACTATTTGTATTGTCTTAGTAGCGTTTGTTGTGATAACGTTACTATTTGTACTGTCTTAATAGTGTTTGTTGTGATAACATTACTATTTGTACTGTCTTAGTAGCGTTTGTTGTGATAACATTACTATTTGTACTCTTAATAGTGTTTGTTGTGATAACATTACTATTTGTACTGTCTTAGTAGCGTTTGTTGTGATAACATTACTATTTGTACTCTTAGTAGCGTTTGTTGTGATAACATTACTATTTGTACTGTCTTAGTAGCGTTTGTTGTGATAACATTACTATTTGTATTGTCTTAGTAGCGTTTGTTGTGATAACATTACTATTTGTACTGTCTTAGTAGCGTTTGTTGTGATAACATTACTATTTGTACTGTCTTAGTAGCGTTTGTTGTGATAACATTACTATTTGTACTGTCTTAGTAGCGTTTGTTGTGATAACATTACTATTTGTATTGTCTTAGTAGCGTTTGTTGTGATAACATTACTATTTGTACCGTCTTAGTAGAGTTTGTTGTGATAACATTACTATTTGTACTGTCTTAGTAGCGTTTGTTGTGATAACATTACTATTTGTACTGTCTTAGTAGCGTTTGTTGTGATAACATTACTATTTGTACTGTCTTAGCAGCGTTTGTTGTTCACAAGATACTTGTTTATCTTATGCTTTTTAAGTTTGTTTTTCATAGAATGCTCTGGAATGCAAGCTCTGTTAGGGTGTAACTTTCCATACCACATAGGAGTTAATGAGTTATACTGAAGATAGGAAAATTTTTTATCCTAAAATGTCAAGATACTTGTTATTTTTTTCACAGGTTACAACTGCCTAAATCAGATATATCCTGCAAAAGGAGACTAAGTAGGCAACTATAATATTATGATAGCATATGTGGATGAAAATGGTCTGCAACTGGGTAAAATAATTTTGCAGAAACTTAGGACAGAAGTACACTGTGATCAGCTGTTCCAAAGCAGATAGCTTTTTCCGCATCTGCATCCAGTTAAATAAAGAAAGTTTACACTATGCTCTTACAGTATAGATATGGAACTACCACTTGTAGGGTAGCAATATTTCTATGGCATTTATTTCATGCAAAGTCATTTCAAAAAATAACTGTTCAAAATAAGATTTGGCAAAATATATAGGAACCATTGAGTTTGCTACAATCACTTGTGGGAGTGGGGGCACTGGGAGTCTTACCCCTGTATGGAGGGATGGGTGGGCTATAGTATTTTTAAAACATGCTTTTCTTTTTTCATAAAGTACCATATTGGTTAATTCTGCTCAGTGTGTTGTCTGTAGTGTTGATGACCATGGAGTGAACAGTGTTACAGGCAAAGGAAAGACAGTGAGGGAGGAAGTGGGTGACCATTGCCAGCTCACCTATCCTCAGAAGGTAGCGGCAATCCTGTTTATTGCACTCTTGATGCCTCATGGGGAACATGTGTCATGATAGAAAGCAAAAGGGACTGAGACGTCTGTATCTACACAACATTTAGTGTAGATGGAATTTGGAGCGTGTGTGAATACGTAGAGGTACTATTAGGATAGCAGTATGGGTACAAAAGTATGTTAGGCTGTTGAGGGGAAATCAGTAGAAGGTTATTGATAAGTCTACAACTGCTGCTTGGATGAAGGCTCTTCCAACCATCTGAGTCATGACAGAGAGAAAGAGAGATGTGATATTCCATAGGTGTAAAGTGAAAAACACAAAGAAAAATTGTCTGAGGAAACAACATTTGGCAAAATCAGTTTTGAGGAAAAATAGCACACCCTATATACAGGCGTACTAATAGTTCTCTGAAAAATGCAGACCATTCTGTGTGAGTGGGTCCATATTTTCTTTCCATTCTATTTCAGTTATGGCAGAGCAAACCATTTGTTTCAATTGTCTGTAAGGAAATGAAACAAAGAATTATACAGAAATCCTGAACTCCTTCACTTTAATGAAGTGATGACAGTGCCAGAGAAATAATAAAGTATAAAGTTGTTTTTGAACTATACATTAGGAAATGCACAGGCAGAATAAGAGAATTTGATTTAAGAGACATCCCAGTGTCATCACAGGTAGGAAACTAGAGTGCATGAAAAGGATAAGTTCATTCTTGGAAATCAACAGAGAGAGAAAAAATACATAATCAATGCATGACTAAAAAAATATTGGAAAGAGAGATGTCAAATCATTTAGCTGGTGCAGACCAATGACTGGTCGGGGAGCATCTTTTTATGGCTCTCTTCTTTAACCAAGTTGAAGGTGAAATGGGGCCAATTTAAAAGACTATGAACTATCATGAAAATCGTGGGCTGTTGCTTATAATTTTAGTCTGTTCACTTCCTATCACATGGTGCTATACAAGTGAAAATATCTGCACAAGTAATTCTGTTCACAAGATACTCTTGAGACCATGTCCCTGATCTATGTATAACCATTGACCTGCACTTTGTCCCTTGCAGATCATGCACCACACTTTTAATACAATAAAACACAGCAGTATTATATCAGCATGAAACAGAAAGGATTCACAAAGATGCAAACAAAAGCTTTGAAAAATGATCAGTAATATAGTAGTGGTTGGTTTCTCCATCCATGATGGTGGAGAAGGAAAATCATATCATGCTTCTGCTATTTGTGGGAAGTAGTGGAACTGAGCTCCAGGGACTTCTAGCACAAGTATTTGTAGTAGGACTGCATGACATACACATTTGCCTTCCTTTCTGTATGCTTCTTCATCTGAAGTATGACTTGTATGTTCTTGTCACAGTTTAATTTCTTAGCTGATAGGGAAATATTATTTTACCTACTTTAACATTAAACTTCTATAATGTATTTCTTTTTCAAACAAAAAGAGGAATAGATTGTGATCAGTTTCTGCCAACACTGTTATCAAGAGCTGCATTATGGAACGTTTCACATCCTTATATAATAATAAGTAGCTCTTTTCTATCTGTCTGTGAGGGACCTAAGGCAAATTATAAGCAGCTGGTTTACCTTGTGGACTCAATATGCCATTTCCATTTTGGCTTGCATTTACTTGCAATGTGCCTCATTTCTACATATCAGAATATTTTAATTTAGACAGTTCCATTACTAATGGTTTAAGTATTGCAAAATTGTTACATTTTTATGTAGCCCAGTACCATTTCAAAAGCATGCCCCAATAATTTCCTTATCATCAAGCACATATCTGTCAAGTTTAGAATAAAAGTCAAAAGATACTCCATTATTCCAAGAATTTCATGACAGATTGTCTGTCATTAGGAAGAATCAGTTGCACTTCTATTCTTACTTTCACATTGTCCACTTTCAAGACTTCAGTTTTAAAACCCATATCATAAACTACCTTATTGGCATTTATGTTTTGTCATAAGGCATTTAGAAAGTCAATGAGTCTCACATTATGCTCTCTCTCTTTCTCATTTTTTGGTCTGACTTCACACTAGTATGCCATCAATTATATTATTAATACCATCAAGCTGATCATCTGTGCAAAAGCTCACTGAAACACTATATGTGCTGATAAAACACCAAATAAGTTTCAACGTTAAAAGTACTTAACTTGGAAATTTCATGTTTTCCCAAATTCATGATTTGCATTAACCGCTGAAAAAAATCTTTAACTGTATATAGCAGATAGTGTTGTCTTCTTTATTAAGATCTTCTGGAGTTATGGAAAAAAGAATTAGGTTCATAGGTGTGTACTACTAGGTTACTGACCACTGGGGCCTTTTTAACCTTAGCCATAATCTCTGATCTCTGACAAGTTCTAGTAGCCTTGGCAAGTGTAAGCATGCACTTGGGAGATGAAACATTTACATGCAGGGGCCTGAGACATGAACCATTTACAGGCTGCATGTGTCCATTAGAAACGCAAGTGCCAAACCAGGGATAAATTCCCTGCTCCCTATCTAACTGTCCAAGTTATATTTGAATTGGGTTAGGGAGGAACTCTTCTTTACATGGATGGAGAACTTGATCCAAAGGAGGAGTAGTCTCTGGGTACATACCTGTCTCTCTATCAGATCCTATGTATATCACAAGCAAGGTTTATGTCCTTAAAAAGGGCAATTCTGGTACTGCTTGCTATACAGGAGGTCCATCCGGATTGGGCCTGACATTGCCTTGTGTGCCATGCATAGATGTCCCCTCAACAGCCTGTAGGAGAGAAAGAATACAGGAACAGGGCTTTGAGGTTCTCCATAAGACATGTTACTTGTGCTCTGTATTCCTTTAGTGTGGAATCGTGCTCTGTATTCATTTAGTGTGGAATCACTGTGGACATTGCTGAATGTACCTGGTTATGTACATACCAAAGGGGGCATTTTACTCAATGATAGGTCTGATGAATGCCAAATACAGTGGAACAATGACATCCTTGGACCTAGATGCCATACCTTTGTTTATAAGTTGCACAACATAGAATGATTGTCTCACTGTTGTAGAAACATGATGGTTAAAGGCTAGGCTACTGTCTATGTGTGTCCCCAACTCTCTGACTACCTTGTCAACTTTTAGCAAACTGGTTCTCAATGCTCTCTCCAAGGCCAAGAACACTGCATCAATGGGCCCAGACAATATCCCCGGCTGCCTGTATTGTAAATTTGATAGTTAACAGTGGTAGATGACTTCCCCAAGGATAGTATTATGCATTAATCAGCAGTAAGTTTTAGTCCATGGCACAAACACCAGTTATTTGTCAGCATCAGCCCTTCCTGCAGAACATCAATGTCAGTGAGGAATTCTATGATGCTCCTAATTTTCAATCATCTCCAAATTTAGTCAGCCAGGGGCCATTGACATTGACCTTGACTTCAGAGAAGTAAACACCAAAAATGAGCAGTCCCAGGATCAATCCCTGAAGAACTCCATTGATGGCTAGTTCTTTGTAGAGATGGAATCCCCAGTTCTAACTTCTGGGTCCTGTCTGTGAGGCAGCTGGATATCCTCATTCATACCTCTCAACCTCTTAGCATAATAAATCAATACAAATGAAAACATAATGGAGGGAACAAAGGGCCAAAAATAGAGATACATTTTAAATATTTCTCTTATAAACCCAGGAAGCTACTAGAATAAAAGGTGTTGTGATAGAATATATTTTCTAAAAGATATGAAGTCTGAAACTCAAATGTCTGTCATTATTTAGTGACTTCAATCTTCTATAATTTGCAGAAAACTATCAATTGTATGAGTATGAGACCAAAACTATGAAGCTAAAATCTGGACATTCTGTGAAAAGCTTGACAGTTGAGAGGTATGCTCTTATCCATTGCTTTGTTATAAATATGAAAGAAGTTCATCAAGATGAGTAGGCATGACCTGCCCTTGCAAAGAAACAAACTGGGGTGGGTCCATTATCTGGAGTTTTCCTATGTCATTACTGATTATTTCCATGACAATTATTTCTATTGCTTTGCATATGAGACTCATGAGACTTATAGGTCTGTAGTTTCCAAGGTCTGTAGATGGCATACCATTGTGCAGAGAGATGATGGTTGCTTTTTTTCCATTTGTGAGGCATGAAGTCTATTTTCAGGCTACGGTTAAATAGTTATTCCAGTGGTCCTGATAGATCATATTTCATGCTATTTAAAAGGCAGCCTGGGATATTGTCTGGTCCCATTGATGCAATCTAGCATTAGAATTTCAATGAGTTTACATCCAAAGTTGTGCTTTAAATGTCCTGCAGGTACATTAATTCTTGACCTTGGAGAGAGAAAATTGAGAATGTGTTCCCTAATGATAGTAGGGCAGTTATACTTGATAGTATTTCTTTAGGAGAGGCTGGGAAGGCAGAATAAGATTAGACTTAAATTTGTCTGCCAACAAGTTTGTTATATCTTCTGGATCAGTATAGGTGGCTCCATTAACAATGAGCTATGCACACAAGTGTGTACTGCATTTGAGGTTACAGACATAGCTGAAAGATGCCTTGTAACTGTTTTTGGCCTAGGAGGCCAAATTTGAGTTTGGTAGACTTTATTTGTCCTCTGAGTTATTTGTTTAGCTTGATGAGAGTGCTTTTATCCTTCTGACTGCTACAGCTGCTAATTTTTGCCATGATTTTCTTCCTTCTGTTATATTGCCTATTGGTAAAAATGTTGCTAACAAATTTAGTAGGCTCATTTTGTTTTATAGTCATGCACATTTTCTCTAAGTGGTTTGAATTACTCTCATTTCTACTTTTAAAAAATATTATATTTTTGTTACATTCTCTTCTGATAACCTTCTAGGACCTGTCTGAATACTGAAAAAGTTCACACTATAAAGCTCACTTGCAAAATGTTAAGACAATTTTTTTGATAGCTCTTTTTCAAACTCAGTGGTTTGAACATTTGAGCAGGCATTACACTGCACTTTGCATTAGTGTCTAGTCTAAATGCCACATTTTAAGAATTAATTATAATGTTATCTTCTCAGACTTACAACTCATATCTTGGTCATGACTTTTCAGTAGTTTTATCTTGCATAATATTTACAATGTGCAATTTCTCAACATGTTTTGCCCGCAAATAACTAATCTTTGTGACTTTGCTCTAAAACATGCTTTATTTTCAAATTAATATTAACTTGTTTTTCTGACAAACTTTAGCAACAGGATTAATTTTTCACACTTCTACACACAAAATTAACTGCAGGAAATTTTTTATCCTGCTTCTAATCACACCTTGCATAGAATTTATCATTTGCTCACTGTGAAGGTTTTCTGAGCATTTTCAACTCATTTTATCATGTTACGTATTTTCACATTTTCTATCACAGATTTTCTATCAGACATGAAAACTCCACAGATATCATATTTTTCTGTGAGCTGTTTTAGGGGTGATGAAGCAATTTCATTCATGCTACACACATCAGTCTCCTTATTTAATGTTTAAATCTAAACACAAACAAGGTAATGGTCAGTAGAACGTAGTCTCTGGATACTATTTCCAAAAATATTCGCCACAAACAGGAAAGAATGTCATAGGAATCATCTATTGCATAGGACTCGCATGCATCCCCACCATGTTTTCAGCAATGTGGTTAAGGGACAGGCATTAAGAACCTCAAGGTTGACTACAGAGATAGGGAGATTTAATACTGAGATGGAGGTATTAGAAGAGAGGTTTGTTAATAGGGGATATAACAAAGCAGAAGTTTCTGATGTAGTTTCTAACGTTGGGCAGCTTAGGAGTGATAGAGGGAAACCTTATTTCTCTGAGAGGGAGGTAATCAACAATGTTGAGCATGTGAAAGGTGGAAAATTCAAGAAGAGGCATGTGAGAGTGCCAGTTGAATATTCCAGTGATGTCAGAGTAGTCACTGATGTCATTCAGAAATATTGGCCAATACTAACAGAGAATCCTCAGATAGGACCAATAGTTGGTGATAGACCATCGTTTCTATACAAAAATAAGAAATCTTTGAAACAGATGTGTTATTCTAAGGATAAACGAGAGTTCAAGAGTCATGATAAGTTGGGGACAGTCCCATGTTTGAACTGTAATCAGTGTCAATATATCGACACAAGCAATGTGTTTTCACACCCTGACCTTAGGAGAGACTTTTCTTTCAAGGTAAAGGCAAATTGCAATAGTATCAACATTGTTTATTTGGCCGTATGCAACAGATGCTCCACTTACTATGTGGGTAAAACCAATAGAAAGCTGAGATATAGAATCAGAGAGCATTTATTGAAAATTAGAAACAAAGACAACACCAATGCATTGGCATGGCATGTTGACAAGACTGATGCCAGTCACAGTTTTAGGTTTCAGGCAATAGAAATGGTGTATGGTAATGAACGAGGTGGTGATATAGTGAATCTGACTGAGACAACAGAGAGCAGGTGGATATTGAGGCTTCGAGCAGACAAGGGGAGGGGGCTGAATGAAAAGGTACCCCTCAAACCCATATTGAAGTCCATACCGCTACATAGGTAAACATGCTGTTTTGAACTCTTGCATATGACTATATATTGCTTAGGAAAATAACATTCTGTCATGAATATAATGTTGCATTTTTTAGCAGGCTTGTCAGCATTGCTTATACAGTGAGTTCTGCCTTGATACATTTGTCTTTTTCTGTAGTGCACATTAATAAAGTTAGTATAATGTCTTTTTTACATTTTTTGTATGTTTTTAAAGATGTTGCACATCGGATATGTATTTATTATGATGTGTTTTTATTTTTATTTTCATTTTGTGTTTATTTTTGTGTCAATATCTATATGCTTATTGAGTATAACTCTGCTTTTAGGTAGTGTGAGTTTAGCATATAGTTGAATGATGACATGTGAAAAGGTTTGGGCGTGTCAATGATTGAGTGGTATTTAAGTAGAGTGCAGTTTAGTTTTTATTAGGTCTGAAGAAGTGGTGTTTCAACACCACGAAAGCGCTCACCAATAAATCTACTGTTTTTATATGCAGCCGTTGAGTAGTTCTTTGGATGTGTTTGTGGCGAATAATGTTTAAATCTGTTCTCTTAGTAATCTGCCCCTTGTCTGACAATTTCAGACACCACATCCAATTCCATCATAAATTAATGAATCATGTAACTCACCATAATCACAGCTTTTGACACTATTAAGTATACATTTTGAAATCTTTCTCCACTGGACTCCACAGAACATATAACTTTACTGCTGGACATTCCCAGTAAACAAATGTAAAAGAATGAAACAAACATACAAATAAGTAAAATTAAATTAAAGAATTCTTTAATACAAGGAATACATATTAGCAAACATATTAACACATTCAGTGGGACCTTGCGTCCCAATGAAGAATGAATGGTAGGTATACGGCAAGCTTTCTTTCAACTTTCATTAATTCTGAAACTTGTGCCTGTTTTAAAAGATCTAACTAATCTGGCCTCTATATTTCAATGAGTTTGCATCCAAAGTTGTACTTTAAATGCCCTGCAGGTGTGTTTATTTTTGTAGCAACAATTTTCTCATGCTTTATAATAAAATTCAGTTAAAAACTCCTACCACTATGCAGTAACATCATAAATAATCACCTCTTTCACCATTCCTAACAAGTTAAATGTCTCAGTTCTATATGAAAAAGTCAGTAATACTACTGCTGTTCTTGTTGTGTCTTTCGGCTTTTCCCAGTTAGGGGTCACCACAGCGGAACTCCGGTCCGCTAATGATTGGCAGTAGATTTTTATGTGCCGAGTTACCAGCCCTGACACACAACCTTCAATGAAGGTATGCCCATTCACACATGTCTCCACACAGAAGACGCTCTAGCTGAGAATCGAACAGGACAACTTCTTATTGTGAGGTGACAACGCTACCGCAGCACCACCACCACAGTCAGTAATACAACTGCTATCTTTCACAAAACTGTGCTGCAGTAACTAATCTATGTATAAGTGTATTCCATCGTATATAACCTTAAGGACCCCTCATACATACTCTCTCTCTCTCTATCTCTCTCTCTGTCAAGCACACACACACACACACACACACACACACACACACACACACACACACACACACACACACACATATACACACACTTTTCCCCAACTAAAAATAATATCTAATTTCTTTGACAACTTCCTGACATGAGTGCCAGTTTATCCCTGGAAAACAGAAATGGCAGGATTTATCCATGAGAAATTCACTCAGGTTTGTACTGGGAATAGAATAACATGTATGGAGGATATGCATAATGTGTGTGTTTTGATTATGCATCAGTAGAGTGGTTAAAAGCGTTGAACCATTCTTAAAGTAGAAAACCCCCAACCCTCAACAAAGTACAGTTTTTATTATTTATTTATTTAACATTTTGTTTCTAGCTGGTCACATTCTAACTCCATAGATATATCCTGTCAACAGTCAGTGTCATTGGCTCACAAAGTGGCATGCTGTCTCTGATGCTGGAAGGTCAAAATGATGTGAAATTCCTGCCCAGATGACTGGATTAATTTTCCATTACTGACAATGCAGTGACACATTGGTAGGACAGGGGTGCTGCAGTCTTGAGTTTTCTGTCTTTCTGTTGAGATGCTAAACCAAAGTCCCATCTAACTGAGTTGATGGCAGCTCTGGTGGATAGAAGAGATCCCAACGCACTTAGAATTGCAGAGTAGCAACTTCACCAATGCCTTAGCTGTACAGCAAAATATTAGGACACCTATGAATATGGAATGGTCTCTGTCCAATTTTAACAATGTGCGCCATGTTTTCTTCAAGCCAGTGTCAAGCATATCATTGCTTCCTTTTCAATCCCCTGGGCTAACCCCTTTTGAGAGTGAGGGCTGACCTAACCACCCTCATCCACTGACTATTCTTTTCCAGTGACTTCTGTCCATTTGCACTCAAGGGCATACAGTGGAGAGCTTCTGGGGGGACTCTGCATTTCACATCTTCTGTACCCTTTGAGTATACCACAGAGCAGGGACAACAATGGCTTTTAGTTTTGCTTAAGTAGGACCACAGTTCTGGAACACATTGACACTTGCTAACTGTCACTCTTGTTTAAGAGCCTAAAATGCCACCTTACCACTACCTAAGTTGCATGGACACTGAGTTTGTCACCTATGGCTTATGGCCCCCAAGTTTTATCTGGAACAGTTTGTGATCTCGCACTATTTGTTTCTACAGTTATTTGCAATTTGTACTCCTCTATGCTTCCCATTTCATGTACTATATCTATAATTTGTGTGGACATATTATCTCCTACTTGACTGTGGGTCCCCTGTATTATTTATGATGTTTCAGCAGTAGCAGACTGATGCATATCCACCAAGAGTTATAGATAAAATATTGGTTATGTGCATTTCCTGTACAATGTTAATTAATTAGTGTCAGTGCTCTAGACCTCCTACTGAAATGTTATTAAATCAGAGAAACTTTTGTGATGTCACAAAAACTGATCGATATCTAAACAAACAGATGTGATAACTTTTAGTGGACCAATAGAAATAACAGGTTCAAAAATAAAATACGGCGCGCTGTGTGGGAAAACTTTTACGATCTGAAGAAGAATCGAAAGCTTATCGTATGTGAAATAGAGGGACTTAATTATTGTACTCCTGTTTTTAATCGTGTTCCTGCATTAAACAATTGTTGTAACCAAGTGACTTCTTGCGTATCTAGTCGTGGAAGTACAGCACACCGCATTTTACACATTTGTACTTTGTTTGTGGCTAGCTGTACTGCAGCCGTGAGAGGTACTTTTTAGTTTTATTTTTTCAGGTTCAAAAATGTAGGACTCATAAGCTTACTGTTTGTGTCTGTTTAGTTGATAGCATCAGTGGTGGTGTGATGAAATGTATTACTTCTATTTGTCTGGTTCTTTTATCACTAAGAGCAACACTGTACCAGCTTACCTAACTGTATCAGACATATCCAGCACTTAGTAAACATAGAGACATTGGAGACGTTGCCTTTGGTAGTCTTGTTCATAAAATGTCAGGTATTCCAAAAAACCTTCCAGACACTAAAACTAATTTAAGAACCTTTTTCAAGTGTTGATGTAACTGAAAGAAGCATTAGAAAATCTGGCATTCTCTGTAGAATTACTCATCTCAAAACAACTTAAACTCTTCACCCCAGTAACTTGTGACTCTGATTTCCTATTTGCTTCATGCATGAAATCAAAGAAAGTCTCCTAGTGGGATAAGGGAAACTTGAGACAGCCTACCGGAGCCTATTTCCTTTTCATATACCTCACAGGAGATGTTTCTGGGCTCACTTCCTAAAAACACAGGAAGAAGATGAATAGCTGGAAGAATATTGTGAAAGTATTTCTTAGTAGAAAAGAATGTCTCTTTTTTCCTTCTTTGTGGCTACTATATTGTTCATAGATTCTGTGATCTTCAGATAGCAACTGTCAATGATTTATTTCTGATATGTTTATACGTTTCCATTCAGTAGTGTGTGTGTGTGTGTGTGTGTGTGTGTGTGTGTGTGTGTGTGTGTGTGTGTGTGTGTGCATGTGCATGTATATATTTATATGTGTATTTAAACTAGATGATACTCATTTGCATTTCAATAAAACATACTGGTGTATGCCTCAACGTACAAGAGTAAACAGCCAATAAATAAAACATGTTTCAAGTTATCAAAAGACATTATCTATAAAAGAGCTCCTGTTTATGCTGTTCACTCTTTCATTTAGTCCAAATATGAATTACTACTGCCATGCTAATAAAATTAGTGATGTGGTAAATGTTGACAGTATCACCATCTCTTGATTTCTTCAGCTGCTGGAAGGATGTCAGAGAAGTACCGACTGCAGTGTTACTCTATTAGCACAACAGAACCAATAACTGCATGTGCTTATGCAAATTAAATTAATATTAAGCAGATGTGGCAGGCACCATGTATAAACAAAGTGTTTCTGACAGACTATTATGGTAGAATAAGAATGTTTTCTTGTATGTTTTTATTTATTCTACAGCTCTATTTTCTGTTTAACAAATATAAATACTTACATAAACATGCACACACAGACACACAGACACACACAAACACGTACTCACAAACACATGTGGATGTGCACACACACATACACACACACACAAACCCTTGTATTCACAAACATGTGCATGTGCATAAACACACACACACATGCACACACACACACACACACACACACACACACACACACACACACACACACACACACACACACACACACACACACACACACACACACACACACACACACACACACACACACACACACACACACACACACACACACTAACCCACACATAATTCTTCTCAAGCTAAGTTCATCATTTGCAAACTGAGTAATTTGTTAGAACAAGTACCTTGTAGAGGAAGGGTGAAGGAACTGGATGATGTCATGTAAAAGATATACAAAAGCTTTAATCACTGAAACCAGAACTCTAAAGATAAGATGCAAATGTGTTTTCTGAAAGTTCATTTTTCCTGAACTCACATGCATTTCCATGCATGCAAACATTCTTCTCTTGAAAAACAAGATGTTGTTAACAATTAGTGCAAAAATGTACTTTAATAACTCTTTCCCAAATCCTGAAATATACCCCCTGCTGTTTCACATTAATTGTACACACAGACAGCTTGTAATTGCATCACTGGTAAATAGGTGGTAATAGGTGTTAACTGTAATACTATCCCAGTTGCAATTAGGTAATTGTCAAAGCGTTAATTTAACAGGTTGGCAAATAATTAAATAAATACATTTACATACATAAACAAATACATTCTTCTTCTTTTCCCCCAACATGTTCATTTAATAGGTTGTCAATTTCCTAATTACAGTACAATTGTGTAGTCATCCAAATTAGTTAGAATTAGTGGCTAGTCACCCACTGATATAATGACATGCTACCTGCACATTAAGCAGAATTATTGGCTAGTCACTCTCTGATGTAATGACATGCTACCTGCACATTAACCAGAATTAGGGGCTACTCACCCACTGATATAATGACATGCTACCTGCACATTAAGAACCAGAATTAGTGGCTAGTCACCCAGTGATGTAATGATGTGATACCTGCACATTAACCAGAATTAGGGGCTAGTTACCCACTGATGTAATGACATGCTACCTGCACATTAACCAGAATTAGTGGCTAGTCACCCACTGATGTAATGACATGCTACCTGCACATTAACCAGAATTAGGGTCTAGTCACCCACTGATATAATGACATGCTACCTGCACATAAGAACCAGAATTAGTGACAAGTCACCCAGTGATGTAATGACGTGCTATCTGCATGTTAACCAGAATTAGTGGCTAGTTACCCAGTGATGTAATGACATGCTACCTGCACATTAACCATAATTAGTGGCTAGTCACCCACTGATGTAATGACATGCTACCTGCACATTAACCAAAATTAGTGGCTAGTCACCCACTAATGTAATGACATGCTACCTGCACATTAACCAGAATTAGTGGATAGTCACCCACTGATATAATGACATGCTACCTGCACACTAAGAGCCAGAATTAGTGGCTAGTCACCCCATGATGTAATGACCTCGCCTGATGTAATGACATGCTACCTGCACATTAACCAGAATTAGGAGCTAGTCACCCACTGATATAATGACATACTACCTGCATATTAAAAACCAGAATTAGTGGCTAGTCACCCAGTGATGTAATGATGTGCTATCTGCATGTTAACCAGAATTAGTGGCTAGTTACCCACTAATGTAATGACATGCTACCTGCACATTAACCAGAATAAGTGGCTAGTCACCCACTGATGTAATGACATGCTACCTGCACATTAACCAGAATTAGTGGCTAGTCACCCACTGATGTAATGACATGCTACCTGCACATTAACCAGAATTAGTGGCTAGTCACCCACTGATGTAATGACATGCTACCTGCACATTAACCAGAATTAGTGGCTAGTCACCCACTGATATAATGGCATGCTACCTGCACACTAAAAGCCAGAATTAGTGGCTAGTCACCCCCTGATGTAATGACCCCCCCTGATGTAATGACATGCTACTTGCACATTAACCAGAATTAGTGGCTAGTCACCCAGTGATGTAATGACATGCTATCTGCATGTTAACAAGAATTAGTAGCTAGTTACCCAGTGATGTAATGACATGCTACCTGCACATTAACCAGAATTAGTGGCTAGTCACCCACTGATGTAATGAAATGCTACCTGCACATTAACCAGAATTAGTGGCTAGTCACCCACTGATGTAATGACATGCTACCTGCACATTAACCAGAATTAGTGGCTAGTCACCCAGTGATATAATGGCATGCTACCTGCACATTAAGAACCAGAATTAGCTGCTAGTCACCCAGTGATGTAATGATATGCTATCTGTATGTTAACCAGAATTAGTGGCTAGTTACCCAGTGATGTAATGACATGCTACCTGCACATTAACCAGACTTAGTGGCTGGTCACACAATGATTTAATGCAGTGCTATCTACATATTAACCAGAATTAGTGGCTAGTCACCCAGTAATGTAATGTTGTACTACCTGCACATTAACCTGAATTAGTGGCTAGTCACTCAGTGATGTAATGACATGCTGCCTGCATATTTACCAGAATTAATGGCTAGTCAATATTTGATGTAATGACATGCTACCTGCATATTAACCAGTAATAGTAGCTAGTTACCCAGTGATATAATGTTGTGCTACCTGCGTATTAACCAGAATTAGTGGGAAGTCACCCAGTAATGTAATGACATGCAACCTGCACACATAATTAATACAAGACAGTTGGAGGTGCATTATCAGGACGTCTGTGATCAGGTAGAGATTTTAAAGATATTTCTTAAAATATTACTTGTAAAAGTAAACTTTATTTTTCAAGAAGATGTCTCCTTATGCATAAACATACAACAGAACAGTATAAGCATTTTTTGTTTGTTTTTGTTAAAGGACCAGTACTAGTAAGGGCCAGTATTGTTCATATTAACTACTTCTGATACTTAAATAAGAAAAAAACTAGAATAAATTTGATTAGATGTTACAAACAGCGCGTGGGTGGAGGTTGCTCTGAAAAACAGAAAGAAAGGATTGTAGTACCCTCTGACAGCAGAAGTAATCGAAAACTTAGTAGCAAGAACTAGCTAGTTCAATAAGTGCAAAAGCATTCAGTCATGACCAAAGACTCATGGGAAAGGCTATCACATGGCTGGGTTGTACCACAGTGTGGAAGCTGGGCTAGGAGTACTCCCCAGGAAGGAGCAAACCATGATATTCATGAATTCTAGAATGGCTGTCGTGGTCTGCAACAGTGGCTGGTGTATACTCTGATAATAATAAAAAAAACAGTCAAGTACTCACAGTTTGCAAAGTTTGTTATTAAACTTGATGCACCTTTCATTATGGAATAACACAGCAGGCATTTGATGAAGGAGAAGTGAGTCAGTGAAGAGGGTATGGAAAAAGGTAAGCGCTACTATCACAACTCCATGTTTATCTTGGTGGAAGACTGCAGATTTTATAAGATTAATAAAGCATCTGAGTCTATCCTCACATGTTCTGATTGTACTTTTCTATTTATGTCTGCCTTTTTAGGCATAGGACATCATGAACCTGCTCTAAGTACATGGAGATAGTGAATCACATAGGACTGAGGCTGTGCAGACAAATGACATGCTTATGAAGTGATTCTGATAACTTGGTTCATTCCTGTAAGGGACAGAGCATCTACCTTACACATAGTTTCATAGATTCATAGGTAAGTACGAGGCTAGCTGCCCTTGTCAATTTTAAAACTAGCCAATTTCCATTTTGGTGCTCGAATGAACATTTCCCATTTGGTGTTAGACTAGCCTTAGCCATCCCGTGGTCAATGATTACATATTACCCTTAATGAGAATAACTGGGACCATAACATAGATATACAATACATCATTATATATAATTTGCTCTAGTTTTTTTTCCAGTCACTTCTTACCACGAATAAATGAAAACACATGCACTGATCTTGCCTCTGATGCTGGGAAATGCATATAAAACTGAAAAGACATTTCAATTTTTTACTTCAATCAATGGATACCATACGTTTAATATTTATTTATTTATTTGTGGTTTGTTACCCGAGAAAGTCCACTGGGCCTTACTGAGCCCATTTTCAGTGACGACCCGGGGAGAAAAGCTCCCCAGTACAATCAACAACAAAATCAAGCAAATTAGTTTACAATCGTGAAACATAGTTAACAACTCGGTAGCAACTTAGTACTCAGAAAAATTACAGAGGCAGATTTTCTTAATACAATACCATTAATAGACACAATAAGATAATAAATTAGGAACAAGGTTAGTAATTCAGTAGTCAGATCAATGGCAGTGACAAATTTCCAGAATATTTAGACATACTTGTCACCTGAAGGAATGTTAGGGAGCATTAAAAGGGGAGGATATAACATTAGAGTGAGGTTCTCAAGGAGGTTGAATTCAAGAGCAGTTCCAGAGGGAGGAAAGGTATGTGTGTAGAGAAATTTTGAAATTGACAGGATTTTGTGTAGTTCTGATAGCTAGTGGGAGAGCATTCCAAGTTTTGGCTATGGAGTAAGAGAAGAGAAGCTGGCCTGAAGGCCGGTTTAGCTTGTGTACTAGAAGTAGTTCCTGGTTCTCAGATCTAAGGGACCGGTTGGGGAGGTAGAAGGAGAAAATAGAACTTAAGATGGGGCAATCAGAGGGTTTGAAGATAAGTTTGTGAGCAGTAGTAATTTGTAGGTAGATGAGGTAGTTTGGAAGTTCTAGCCATTTTAGGGAGTGAAGAGCAATACAGTGACGGGTGCTATTTTTGGAATGGCATGTTTCAAGCTTGGCTTTCAGGTTGGCTGTTAATTAATAAGAAAAGGTACTTGGGTCAGAAACTGTGATACATTTGTACAGCACAAGTATACTGCACAACCAGGACTGCACTGTTTTATTTCTTTTATTTGGATAACTTTGCAAAGTTACTCATCTTAAAGTTTAAAAAAATGTAGGGAAAAACAATGCCCATTACAATAATTCTGATTTTACAGCAAGCCAAACAGAAATCTCATCCAATCAGAACTCCCATGACTTATGCTGCAAGCACCACCAAGACCCCTAATTGTTTCAAATAGTATCTGCATGCTAAACAAAATATTGTACTGTTTTAGTGAAAAAAAAACAAACTAACTGAAAAGTTCTGAATTTTCTTTGCCATAAATCAGTGTATATAATGCTAGTGAAGGGTGAGGGACTGCTGAGTAATGTTCATGGGTCCTAGGGTTCAGAAAAGGACAAGGTAATGTACAAAACAAAGGGCAATGCATGCTTCCACTATTTTGATAGCTTCAGTACCACTGAAAGATAACAGATCAGCTGTGCTCAGGAGTAGAGACCTCCATTTGACTACAAGCCAGCTGAAGAATTGCGCAAGAAGGCAGAGGTGAGATACACTCAGTATGGGAAAAAAGGACAGGCTGTAGAGCTATCCGAAACATACCCTGCTGTCTGACGAAGATGAGGGACAGGGAGTGATAAAGGAGTAAACACAAAGAACAACAAGAATATTAAAAAAAAAAAAAAACTACCAGGTTTACATGCCAAATATAGATACCAGACCAGCACACCTATATCCAGGCACAGTTTCATCATTATTACCAAAAAGCTGTAATACAAAATCTGAAAAACTGAAAAGTGAGATGATCATCATTCTGTAAAACATCAGAAAAATCACAGTAGGGGTTCAAATACTTTGCACAATTAGGTATTCTGTATAATTTATACTACACTATAAACTCATGTACTCATGTATGCTCTAGGCAGCAGCATATCAGTAAACATCTCTTTAGCTTAAGCAAATGATTGTAGCATGTGCTTTTTTATGCTAATTTGTTTTGACTTTCTAAAATTCTTTGTACATTTTTAGCTTTCTATTTGTTTGCTATGTTTTAAAGTTATTTTATAATCAGTAACTTAAATGGTAATTTATAAATATAAAATCTATTTTTCTAAAACTAAAGCAAGAAACAGGATGCGAACAAGAGTTCCAAAGGTGCATCATATGATTGGATACTGGTGAAATAGAAATTTCTAGACTATACTATTTTACTACAAAATCATAAATTATCCAAGTCCAGGCTAGAAAAATAATAACAGCACAGATATAACTCAGACACTATTGAGAGAAATGGGCACAGTTTAGCAATGATTCTTTTCATTTTCTTCCACGCTGCCCACCTTCAGACCCTTCCCCATCTCTTTCACTGCATTATTCTGGTCCTGATTTGGTTACTTCACATCATTTCCTAAAGTGCAGCCTAAAACTTTGCACCCAGCAGACTCTCACTTTTTGCATTCATTTATCCTGTCATTAGAATTTTTTGAAGTTTCAGTGCATATTTGCATTACACAAAGCATACAACCAGGAGCCAACACAACCCAGTAAACAGCACAAATCTCACCTTGTCTGTTGAACTGGTATCTCATATAATTCAGAAGTCACAGTTTTCCATGTCAGTGAGTAAATGCCTTTACATTTCTAATGCATAACTTTCTTTAAAACAGTCCCAGATCCTAAATGAATGCAGCAAGATACTAACAATTTATTCATTTTTTCACTGAATTCACAAATTAAATGTTTATTTCAAATTCTTAGTGGGAAAATATATTTTCTTAGTACACATTTTGACAGAAAACACTTGCCCTGTCAATCACCTTTTTTGAATACCTGCATTCACAATAAAATCCAGCACTGAAACTCTTCTCACATTCTATTAACTCTCATTTGCAGAACAAACTTTGAAGATGAAGATTAAGGACAACATGTTTTTCATTCTTAGCACAGTCCTGAATTTTGGTTATGTTTTCATTGTTCTTATTTGAAAAATAATAATACTAAAAAGATTCTACACTAAGAAGAAAGAGTGACTGCCTCCTCCATGTATCATGTGACAGTCTGAATGCCATTATTGCACTTTGTGTTAAAATTATCAGAAAAGATTCCCTGAATAAAGAACTGCTAACAAGGTGGCAATAACAAAACTGAGTACTTCACACTTGGATTTATGCCTTTCATTTCTCCTTGATTTTGCCTCATATTTTTATCTCATAAAATATTTGATTTTCTAGTAAATAACTACGGTACTTACGTATTATCGCAACCAGATTGTCACAAAAACAGTGGTTGCTTCCCGATCAGTGAATATGCAAGTTAATATGCTTGAAATGGAAAATGGTGTGTTTTCTTTAACAAAATAGGTTGGTTTCTGGCGTGCTACCAACACAAAGTACACGACATACTGTTGTTGTTTCTTCGTGCTCTTTACTGGCAGCAGCATGTCGCTGCATTGCAAGGCCGCCCACTGAATGTTCTTTGTCAGCCCATGCTGTGAAATAACGGCCATTCTACGTACATTCCTTCCAGTTTGGCTTCAATTGTCAGGGCTGCTGTGGCATCCTTTACCGCCGTAGCTGAATGCAACAATTGGTTAAGGCATTCAGTAGCGGCTTGCCAGTAACAGCAGGTATTCAGGCTTCTGAGGAATGCAATTATTTACATGTGCATTTTTTAAGCATAGTGGAAAGTCTGTCGGATCAGAGATATATGCATCTTTTTTTTAATTTGGCACCCTTGCTGCAATGTTTTGGCACTTTTTTTCCCAATTTCAAGTTATATGAAATGACTGACCTGATTTTATTTGGAAATCAAACACAATGCCTCTTAGCACTTGGTTCCCGATCATGACAAATGTTCGTTAATGTTGATAAAATGTAATAGAGTGTTTTCTTTAAACAATACATCTTATTTTCTGGACTGCTATCAGTACAGCGTGCAAGACATGCTGTTGTTCTTTCTACTGGCACCCGTGTCGCTTCCTGCAAGTCTACCCGTTGAACATTGTGCCAGTAAACACCATTAAGAAAGAACAACAGCATGTCTTGCACATTGTACTGATAGCAGTCCAGAAAATAAGGTGCACTGTTAAAAGAAAACACGCTATATTACATTTTAACAACATTAATGAACATCTGTCATGATCGGGAAGTAAGTGCTATTACCGTGAAAATCTGATTGCGATAATACGTAAGTACCATAACTACACATTCATGTCAGTCAATGATATCAGAAATGACAGTTTTGTACTTCTTATTTTTGACAAAATGTATGCTGATTCAAAGCCTGTTTTTCTGTTGACCTTGCTATGGAAATTAAAGTAATATTTGACATTGTTACTGATGTTGAGTCCCCCCCCCATTATTTTTGACTGTGTCCGATATTCATGAACAAAGATGTTAAGACACTTTTAGAAATAAAATAACACAAATCAAAATATTTAGAACGAGACAAATGTTTAATACCATGTTTTTCAATCCTCTAAAGTATTAGTGAATGATACTATAGTATTATAAGATGGAAACATTTATACAACCATTCATTAATGGATTAATTATATCTTGAAAAATAATGTGTATAAATTAACTTAATGTAAGATGTTATACCAATGGTACAGTCACAGTAAATCAACCATTATCCTTGAAGCATTGGCATTTGAAGCATTGTAACATTTTATCACTAACCCCTTTCCCATTATACATTTAAAATACAAAATACAACTGCAATATCCATGCTTGTGGCTTCTTTAAGTGCACCTATCTTGTCCTAGCCATCACCTGCAAGAGTAATGTGAAATCAAGTTCTGTCCTTGTTTCACTTTTCTAATATGTTGAATCAACAAATACACCATTGCCTGTATGTGTGCACCTGTCATAGGGTATTATGAAATCTTCAGATTTAAAGAACAGTAGGGTATTTAAACAAAAATGATGGAAGATCAGTATAAAATGACTACTTTTACCTTTATGCATCTTCTAAGAGTGTTCATGATGTGAAACGTGCAGGTAAGGATTAACCAGCTCTTGTGCTAGACACTTTAAGATGGCTGCAGTTTACGAAGTATAGAACCAAAGGCCCACTACAGTTTTCCTACTTAGTTCTTTTAATTTCATGTACTTAAGCTTGTGTTTTTTCTAAACAGATTAAATTGTAAATTTCCAACCATCACAGATGTAACTTCTTTACTCCAAAAAACGCTACTGCTGCAGATCTAAGCAGTTCATTTAGTAGAGATCAGGAGGAGCGTGGAGAATAATTCTATCCCAAAAACAATTGTCTCATTAAAGATCTTTTTGCTACTGTTACATTTTATTAAAGTTACATAATTTACATCAAGGACTTATGACCTTGTAAGGAGGGACTGCGGGCTAAGCTAAATGCATACAGGTTTACTGGTTTGCCTCTCATATCACCCATTCCTCTCATTTTTGTTTGATTGGTTGGTGTTTGGTTCCATTTTTTTTTTCTCAAAATGGGAAGTTGCAATACAGGGCTTTGACTTTCCATACCACAGTCAAATAAAGCCATACAGTATAGCTGTTGTTATCATATCTATTAACAGCTATATATATATATTCAGAGCTGTTTATGATCTACAAAACTCATCAACTGAATTAACCAAAACACAGTTTCAAAGTCCTACTACTTGATAAGTTTAACAGGAATTATTGGGGAAATAATTGCATGTGTTGGACAAATCCACAGCACCAAACAGCCTCACACAGCCAGGCAAAATCCAGTTTCTGAAAAGGACAGCTTACTGGATGATGCGTTTACAAGTACGTCTTAAAGATGATATGCTTTCTAGCTCATTGAGTATCCACTGTTATATCACCACGCTGTGGTCATTATAAAGCAAAATGTGTTGCCTAATTTTGTCTCAGGAAAATCTTTTCCTGAAAGAATGTAAACCCATCTTCAAATGCAACTGTTAACTAAGAAGCCATTCTAGAAAACACACAGATACTACTCTGGCTTTTGACTAATTTTTTTTTTTTTTTTTTTTTTTTTTTTTTTTACAGATCCTATGGTCTATACAGGATTAATTGTTTCACATAACATTTTGAAGACTTATGGAAACAGGTATCCATGGTTTACTGCATCTCTTAGAGAGCAACTGGAATATAAGGACTATGTATAGAGGAAGTGGAAAAATATCAGGAGATCATACTCAAAACAAAGAATTTGTTTCTCAGAGGAGATATGCCAGAATCACCACTAATTTTGCAAAACCCAGTTATCTCAGAAGAACAAGTTATACTAATGAGTCAATCTAAATTACTTTGGAAGGCCATTTAGGAACAGTTTTGTTTGGCTTTGCTTATGTCTCATAGGTTCATAGGTAGGTACTAGGCTATTGGCCCTAGGGCCTATATAAGCCTAGCCAAAAAGGTACCCTGGCTTTCGCCACCCAAGAAAATTATTTTCCTGTGCTCCTGTTGAGCAGAGCCACAGAAGTGATCCCTGGGGTGAATTTTCTATCTCCCATCCAATCATCAATTTTTTTCTTGAAGAGTCCTAATGAGGAGCTTTGTTTGATATAGATAGGTAGTTTGTTCCAGAGTATGGGAAGTTTCTGGGACAGGAATCTATCCCTCCAACATGTTCTGTTTATTAGTTTATTATTATCTGGCTAAGAGTAGAGACAATAAGATTAAGAAATTAAACCGAGATCATTTAGCATGTGGGAAGGGTAATGCTTATCCTTTGCCACGTTTGAATGGAGGCAACAATAATAACTGTGAGGATGATGAAAGTTTACCTGTGGTTAATTCCTATTCAGGATTGGACAATGCTGACATTAATGACAATAATGTTAGTGATTTGAGTGATGGGCTCCCATCTGAGAATCCTATTGTTAGGAAAAGTGAACGGCTTAACAACAGACATAATGATAATAGTGGGAACAACAACAAAAGGAAAAATGGTAACTCATCCCAGGTTTTTTCGGGGGTCACAAATGGGGACACTGGTGGCCAACAGAATCGGGTACAACAGCAACAATGGTGGAAAAAGAAGCCACAGAACAAACAAAGGAGATAGGAATTAATTTGGATATGATGGACATGACTACTATTGAATGTCAAAAACAAGTTGAAATCTTGTTGAACAGCACAAATGACTTTAAAATATATAACTACTCTGTGCCTTCCCCATTACTAATTGAAGTCCTGGCTAAAGGTTTTACCTTTGTGCCCACAATTAGAGGGGATTTAGCCAGGACTTTGATTGACTTAAAAACATATACTAGGAAATTGAATCTGAATGTCCTTTTTGGTAACAATTCTAGTATTGTTAATGAATTTAGGGTTGCCAGTGTGTTTAATCCCACATTACACCCTTCCATATTACTGTTTGAAAAGGTTTGTGTTAATGACATTAGGGACACATTCAACAACAAGATCCTACACAAATTTCAGAATTTTAATTTATCTATTAACGAGAAAGATGCCCTTAAAATTTTGAGTTTGGCTGATATTCGGGTTATTAAACCGGATAAAGGGGGAGGGTTGATTTTTATGAACAAGAATACATATGTAGAGAAAATGAAAACCCTTCTCATGAATGAGGCCTATGTCAAGGTTTCAAGAAATGAGTTAAATGGGGCATATCAACGGCTTAAGGGCTTTATCAATGATCTTTTTATTGACGGATGCATTGATGTAGAGTTATATAATTATCTTTGTATTAGTTACCCTACTACCCCTGTGATTTTAGGCTGCCTAAAACCCATAAAGACCTGAGGGACCCCCCTTTTCCTCCCATTGTTGGTGGTAGGCAGTCCATTACATATGGGTGTGCAAAGTTTGTTGATAGTAAATTAAAACTGGCACTAATGGATGAATCTCAGATTTGCAGGGATTCATGGGCCTTTTTGGAGAATATTAATAATTTCTCTTTCTCTGAAGAGATAAATTTCCTCACGATCGATGTCCGTGATTTATACGCAGTGATACCACAGGACATCGGGTGTGATTGGGTGAGGGAAGTTTTGTTGGAGAAACGGATTGATGGGTTCAATATTGATTTGATTACTTATTTACTAGATTTAGTGCTTAAGAATAATTATTTCATGTTTGATAAAGAATTTTATCTACAAAGAATGGGTGTGGCCATGGGTTCACCCTGTGGGGGCACTTTTGCCAATACAGTTATGGCCTTTTGGGAAAAACACTTTTTGTTTAAGAATGTAGTTTTCTAACAGAAAGCAGCCTGGTACACCCGTTTTCTGGACGATATTTTCATCCTTTGGAAAGGGGACCAATTTTCAGCTAATTCATTTATCCAAGATATTACACATTATACTAATTTTTTGAAATTTACTTGGGAATTTCAGACTGATGATATTTCATATTTGGATGTTAAATTGATTAAAGATGTTCCCAATAGAAGATTCATTTCAAAAATATTCAGGAAACCGACATATTCTAACGCCTTTCTTCATTACTCCAGCTGCCACCCCCAATTCCAGAAAAGGGCGGTGGTTAAAGGTCAACTTGTTTGGGCAGCTAGAATGGTTTCCTTGGAGAATGATTTTTTGGATGAATGTAATTTTTTGAAGGAGATGTTTACCAAACATGGGTACCCTAGTATGTTGGTAGACGAATTAATTTGTGAGGTTCACCATAAAAGGTTGAATGTTTTTTTACCACCCCTTTTGAAGAAAGGCGTGATTGTTGGTTCGCCTGTTCTTGAATTAGACCCTGGTGATTTAAATATAGAAGCTGGTGACAATATACTACAAGATGATATGGTTGGGAATCTTGGTCCAATAGCAGTACCAATTAGGTTGGGCCATTTGGATCTAAGCAATGAGAAATTGAGCTTTATTACCACATTTTCCTTAGATGCCCCATTGGTAAGATCCATTCTTATCAAAAATTGGTGTTTTTTTAACTGAGGAAAACACTATTCAAAAATGTGTGGGTGATTCACCTAGAGTGGTTTTTAGGAAAGGCAGGAACATCAAATGTTTGTTGGAGAACCAGACCCCTAAATCTACATTTACCACATAATGGCATGTTTAAATGTGAATCTTGCAGGTGGTGCAAATATATTAATGTTGGGAATTCTTTTAGAATATCTGGAAGGAAATACAACATTAAGGGTAAATTTAATTGCAACTCAAAGGGGGTTGTTTATTTAAGCACCTGCACTTTATGTGATGTTTTCTATGTTGGGAAAACTGAGAGACCTCTTAAGAGTAGGATTTATGAACATCTGTATGCCATTGAAAAACTGAACCTAAAAAATGCTTTAGCGAGGCACATTAAAGACCATCCTGAACATAGGATTGTTTTTCTTGTTATTGACAAAGTGTATGAAAATGATAGGGGTGGGCCCATATCCTTAAAATTAGATGAGAAGGAACTAATGTGGCAACTTAAATGAAATGCTCTTGTGTTTCCTGGCCTTAATGATTCTGTTTCTATTGGAAGTATTTTAAAAATGAAAGCATTAATGAGATAATGCTTTTTTATTTTGGTTTATATTTATATTTATATATGTTGTGTATATGTAAGCGTATACTTATTCAGTCACTGTATGACATTGTCCTTATGCAGGATTGTATAGTTTAGTGTATTTATATTCTATATATATATATATATATATATATATATATATATAAATTTTTTTGGTACATCGCTCTTTTAAAGTGAGTGTGTCTTTAATTGATTATTTATAGTGATGTCAATTAAGCCTTGTCTATTTAAGGATTCTTTATGCTTTGTGAAATTTGTCTGATGAAGTTTGCCTATTTTGAGTAAACAAAAGCGCTAACAAAACTATTTTTCTGTGTCTGCAGTGTGGTTCTTCTTTTTTGGTTTATATGTTCTGTTTATTGTTGTGACAAGATTTAGGTCCCTAGAGCATGTAGCTTGGTGGGATTGGGATTTCTTTAAGTGGAGCATGTCCAACAGTTCTGGGTTTGACATAGCTTTGTATGTTAGGCAGAGATCTCCTTGGAGTAGGAAATATGCTACAGAGTAAAGCTGGAGTTTTTTGAGACGGTCTGCGTAGGGCATCTGTTTGAGGCCAGTAATCTTCTTTGTGAGGTATTTCTGCAGCCTTTCCAGTTGTTGTAGATGTCTTGTGAGGTACATACCAAAAGGGGCGCTGTACTCTATAATGGGTCTAGTGAGTGATGAGTAGAGGGGAATAATGACCTCTTTTTTCCTGGATGAGAAACTTTTTATGATGAGGTGTACCATGTAGAAAGATTTCCTGACTACTGTGGCGATGTGATTATCAAAGGAGAGACTACTGTCCACCTGTGTCCCAAGGTCTCTTATCACACTTTTGGTGTTAAGTAGACTACCACCTATGTTTTAGTTCATGGTACAGAGTTTTTACCAAAAGGGATGACAATGCACTTTTTGGCATTGAGCTTGAGGCCATGGCTTTGACACCAGGCATCTGTCTCAGTGAGGCCCTTTTGTAAGACGTCCACATTGTTAGGAGTTTAGATTATGGCTCCTAGTTTTCAGTCATCTGTGAACTTCAATAGCCAAAGACCTTCTCTGTTAGCCTGTACTTCAGAGAAGTAGATACCAAACAGGAGCGGACCCAAGACTAAACCCTGTGGTACTCCACTTGTCACTGGTTTGAAGTCGGATTTGGAGTCAGCTACATTCACAGTGTGGGCTCTAGACTCACGGTGGTGGTGCTGCGGTAGCGGTGTCGCCTCACAGTAAGACGCTGTCCGGTTCGATTCTCAGCTAGAGCGTCTTCTGCGTGGAGACATGCGTGAATGGGCGTACCTTCGTTGAAGGTTGTGCGTCAGGCCTGGCAAGCCAGTACGTAAAAATCAACTGCCAATCATTAGCATTCCTCTGTGGTGACCCCTAACCGGGAAAAGCCGAAAGACACATACATACTTTCACAGTGAGGGCTCTGTCAGTGCCAGTCATCATAGTACAACTTGACAAAGATGCAATTGATGAAAGCCATCAGATGAACCTTCAACAAAATGAGGGGGTCAAGTTTCCTAGCACACTTATGTGGAAAACAAGCTCACAAATCTATAGCAACAAAGCCACAGAGAAAAGAGAACTCCACCAGATAGAACTTGTTTGTATTTTGACTCAATGATGTATAGAGAAAACATTTAGTTGTAAATGGTCAGACTACTGGCATGAAGTTAGTACACAAATATGCAGTCTGTCATGTTGTAATATGTATAAGTGAGTATCATAATCATGACAGATGATTCAAGCCATGTACAGCGTACATAGCTATGACAACATATGAATAATAATGATCACATTTTAAATTTTATTTTCTGGAATAAGTAAACAAAAGGGTGTTCTAGTTTCAGTTTTTCAGGCTTTAATGACATCTGGTGTAAAATTTCATTTATTTATTTGTTTTTTGGTTACATTTCAAACTTGACAGGTGGGTAGTTGAAGTGAGCCTTTAGCCTATTTTTACAAGATATCGGGTAGGGTGGAGATTAAAGTTGACACATAGAACAAATGCATTACTACTACTGTTTATACTTTGTAATGCACTTGAATATGTAATGCATGCCAGATGACTGATCTTTGCAGACTAACCTATCACTGTCACAGCCCTTTTACAGAGCTGTTCCTGAACTGGGAGCTGGCCTTTTCCATGCCTTTCTGTGTGCAATGGTCCTATGCAGTGAGTACCAATCCATTTCTCTGAATCCTGAGCATTGAGTGTGTTTATCTAAAATATACCAGCGGATCAGACAGTACTTGAAAAGTGTCATGAACCATTTGCTGTCTGGCTAACTAATAAAAAAACAGCCATATTAAAATGTCTATTAGTGTGTGCAACCATGACAATGAGTCTAGCATCAGCAACATCATACGGGAAAAAAAGCAGGCATCAGGGAGCAGGGCCACACATTCAAGTGTGACACTGAACTTGATACACACATAGGAGAAAATATATGTAAACGTGAGGAAACTTCCTCATCGAACCACTACTTCGTGGCATGTGTGGGGTGGCAGAAAGGCTGCTTGTCCACCAGTCACACGGCATTTCAGACACTTGAAAAATAAATTAGGAAGTTCACAAGAGTTCAGCTATGAGCTTGAGCATGAGAGAGGATAGATACTGCTAGAAAAGCTGGCAAACAGCAATGCAGAAAAATTAACATTTAGGCCATTTCACGTGCGGCTCTGGGACAACACAGGGAATGGGAGAGAGGTTAGCTGCTGCAGGGAAAAGCTGACAAACAGCAATGCAGAACAATTCACTTGCAGCTCTGGGACAACAGAGGCTGTATTTTTTTTTCTATTCAGCAAGAATGAGTCACAGACTTAGCAAAACAAAATGGATCAGCAATAAAAGAAGTGTAGGCTAAAAAAAACTTTTTTTTTTAATAGAAGGTCAATAAATCTTTGAATGCTAATGTGGATGGCAAGAAAGAAAGTGAAAACAAAAAAAAAACAAAATAATTGCTAAACTGTATTCCTTACTCACAATATGTGTTATATTGGTGTAGTACTTAACACTTTCCTGCGTGGAATACAATGCTCTTTCCACTTAATGACCTGCCCTCATCAGATCAGTGGTAACCACTTCTTTAGGAAGGCTGGTGTATGCACAACATTCCCATCCCAAACTATATCTCTCTCCAGTCCTATATTCACCTACTGATTTTCAAACTACACATGGGATGCACTCATTTGATGATGTGAAATTTCTATCCTTTTCTATCATCCATTTTCTAGAGAGAGAGAAAAAAAAACAGCGTATGCCTTTTAACATATGTCTCCAATCCTTTCACCGTTTTTTTATACAAGCATTATTATTACTTTCACTTTGGTCATTCTTTTTTGTTTCAAGATGTGTGCCTCTGTGTTTCTCTCTGAAATGGTTATGTATTTCTAGTGCTGCCACAGTGGAGTAACTCATTGAGATTCTTGTTATAACTTTATCATCATGATGTTATACGGAACCATTACACAAGAGGATGGACTGCCCTAACTAGTGATAGCCTTAGCAGCAAAAGACTGAATTGTGCACAAAATATGCAATAAAGATGCAACAGAATTCTAATACAGAATATACTGGAACTTTCTCCCCCAGAAGCAGAGACTGAGAGCTCATAAGGTCAACCATGCTTTTATTGTAATAAACATCTCAATGACTAGTAGGTCTCTTTTGGAGAACCTTTGAAATATTAAATCTTTAGACACAGTTCACTTTATTTTTATATATACTGCTTTTATGTCCAATTATTATCCCCTATTGCTTTTGCAATGAAGCATGCTATTAATCGCACTCTTAAAAGGCACTACCATTAACTGGTGTGAGGGGCTAAGCACTCCACAAATTAAACAGGAATTAAATTACAGGCTTTTGCCCAACATGTAATTGTGCTTCTATTTATCTCACTTCAGATCAAATACATAATGGCTACTTGTCTGTACTTCTATTTGATGGTAAGCCAATACAAGTCTATGAGTATTGCAATCAATGAGGCATTCTTTCCTTGATATTTTATAAACCGAAGGTGTTGGTAAATGGGAAGGAGAAGGTCTTATGTGCTTCATATTATATCAACACGATTTTGCTCCTACCACATTCATTGAATTCACGTGATCTGTGCTTGTTAAAAAGAAAAGAAAAATATTAGACAACCGCAATAAACCTGCAAGTAATTTGCTTTTAAGATTAACCCGACTGTTTCAAAGTATAGGCAGTTTGCAAAGATAACACATCAATGGGCTTTTCTGTGGCCGGATTAAACTCAAGTAGCCATATTGCCTGAAATATAGAATTCCCTCTTAACCATTTAAAATCTTTACCTCATCTTCCTGAGTCCATGGTAATACCACACAAGCGCTTAGACATGGACCATGAGTAATGCAATCAATGAACCACACTTCCCTTGTCATTTTGTAAAATAAACCTATTATAATTAACATGAAAATACCAGTAAAATATGGTACAGAGTGTCTTAAATGCTTAACACTTTAGTAACTGTTCTGCTACTTTTGCATTTTCTAAATGTGCTAGGTATATTATCATTATTAAACAAAAGGAGAAAAGTGCAAGGTGTTGTGCAAAAGCTTGTTTTATGGCGGAATAAAAGGTTTGTACCATGGTTCTACGTATTCCATATGTTAGATAATGTTTTATTTTACAAAAATGAAAGAAAGAAACAACTGCACAAAGTATCAGGTCATTTCTTTCAAAGTATTGACTCTTCTGTTTGAGGAATTTCAATGTCTGTTATCTGATTTAGCTATATATGTCTTTTAGTGACATCACTGGGTATTCCTGATTCATGAGCCTGTTTTAAAACTATCTGATTTTGTTTACCTTGTAAACAACCACAGAACTGCACAATGGGACAGAGATGCACTTCATCAACAACAAAACAACAGAACAGAGGCAAAATCAAGCATCATCCTGTTGTAATATTTGCTATTACTACATACAATACAGAAGTATCAATTAGGTGTGCTTAGCTGAATCGATGTCAACATTAAAATTATTGAAAAAAATGCTTATACTCTAAAAGAATAGCTCTGCGCAGTTTAAGGATTATCTTTTAAGATGGGCTGCAGGTAACAACAGGGATGTAACAATGCAGTTACAATAAAATGGATAAAGAATAATGAAATATAACACTTTAATGAATGTCATCTTCAATTCATTATCAAATACTTCTATGCAGAGTAGGTCTCATTAAATTAGTGGCTCATTCATACATCCAGTGATAGCTTTAGGGTTACTTTCCAGCAATAAATGCACAAAGACTATGCTGAAGGTATAAATGAATACGGCATCATAATGTCTTCTGTATATGAGTTATTTTCATAGTTCTGTTACTTTCAACGAATATTAAAAATAAAAGACGACAGACATAACAGATTTAACCTCCCTTTGATTTTTTTTTCCAAGGGACAGCTTGCTACATTAGTCAGGAAGCTACTTCCATGTTAAACTCATTGCAGAAAACAAAACCATGATGGTTAACAGATGGTGAATAACGTTACACATGCTTATTACGAATCATACAATGATCAATAAAGGTAAAAATCTACCACAACTTTGAAAATAATTCTACATAAATTATCTAAAATTACTGTTAAATAAATCAGTCATGCATAAATTAGTTCAGTGTGTAAAACAGTACAAGTCACTGAAAGAATAAACACAGAATGGAAAATATTCATATCAACATAGTTTACAGTTTTTACACACTGGACTAATTTTATGAATTACCTCTGAGGGTACCTTTCCAATGATAAATATCAGACCACTGTACCAGCATGCTTTGATGTGTGAATAGCAGTTATGGCCAGAGAGAAGTCTGTCCTTCGTGACAGCTTTGAAATGTTCCTATTAAGCCTGACAGACATTGTCAAAGTAGGTCAACAGTAATATTTAGGATGGAACTCAAATCTTGGTCTCATCAAGGGGAAAGTTCTCTCTGCAGTGTCTATAGTGTTGCTTAGCCTGAAGTAGAGTTTCAGTAATTTAGATTCAGGTTCAACCAACACCTGGTGAATTGAGACAGTAAACATAAGTCTCCCAATGTGGTTGATATTTTCCTGTCACGGGTGGTAAACCAGGACCTCCAAATCATAATTTAGTGAAGTCATTGTAAATGACACTTTATTGACCATATAAGAAACTTGCTATTTCGCTAAATGACAAATCTGTCTTCCTTTTTATGTGTGCAGGAAGACAGTTTTACGAATATAGCTGCAGTCTGAGAAGCAACCCTCAAGTATTTCCACATTTACAGCATATATTTCCTAGAGATAATGATGTGTTTAGCAGAGATTTATCGAGCACAGATGTTGAATGAAAGCCATTTTGTTTGTACTGACATCAGCATGTCACACAGTGAATTGCAATGTACTACTGAACAGGGTGACAGAGTTGACTGTACATTTTAAATATCTAAAACTCAGTTCCAACTGCTATGACTCAATTCTCCACAAAGTTCTAGATACTTTGACTCCTTTCTTCTGTTCTACTCTGTATATTAATGCAGGGCTCTTACTAGATCACATTGGTATTTCTGTCTCCTACCCATATTTACTGGTAAAGTGATCTACTAGTTTGAAAACTGTGAGGAATTAGTCTTCAGAACCAGCATTAATGTTATGGACTGCAAAAGGCTCCTTCTTTTTTTCCATATTATTGTGGCAGGTATATTGGCCAGGCTACAGTTTCCTTCAATAACGAAGATGCAATACATCATGTCTATATAAGGCATAGCTATCTGTGAACACAGAAAACAAAGATAAGCAAGTAAAAACCTTAGGCTTGCTCTGATACAATGCCACACTGCGCTTCAATAATGACACCATGAAAGTACATTAATAGATAAGGACTTAAATATTACTGAACTTCACTAATTATAATGGCTCTTTGAACAGGACCTTATTTTGTTCTACAACAGTAAAAGCTCTTCACTCCCTAACTAATTTAGAATGCACCATAAGTGCACAATTCAAACTACAGTTACTTCCAGAA